>NC_080671.1:267672432-267745432 GCF_030247195.1 Topomyia yanbarensis
AGCTGCTGTTAATTTTTTTTACTGAACGGACTTCCGCTTTCGGAGATACAGGTTGAAGAGTGCGATCCCACAGTAAATTTCCATATAAATAGGTACTGTAATGATTATTAAAATGGGACATTCTTTGCATTTGCGGGTCTAGATCACTAATGAGCAGTTCTTAAGTTTATGTAACACCTATTTTTCCGCAAACGCTTACTGATTTTTACAAACTTGGTTTCAAATGTAGGATACAATACCAGAAATTTCAAAAATCGAATTTGTATTTTACATGCCAAATGCCAAAAGCGAAATACATATAGGTACCAAGCGTAATAAGAATGTAGCAGACTTATTGAGTTATGGAATCATAGCTTGGATATATGAGAAAGGAACGATTGCACCACTAGGTTGATTAAAACAGGTTTTTCAAATTAGTTATAGCATATTGACCGGTTATTTCGTCATTAGAGCAATATTTGTTTAGAATCCTCCCTGTCCTTGATACAAACGGCACTCTTCTTCTTGCACCAGCAGACCAATGTGACCAGGCGGAGCCTCATACATCAGTAACCAGTTCCAATGGCTCGGCTTTTAGGTTCGACTTTGTGCTTTTTTGAGCTTATTTTCTACGGATCACGGACATACGATTGTTTTTTCCATCGCGTTCCAATTCGAGAAGAGATTTTTTTTCAATAATTTCACAAGCAAGGTTTTGAAAAACCGCTTTCGATTTTACATTGGGAGAGCATTATTTTCGCAGTTGACGGCTTGACTCACATTATATCTCAGACAGTATCTGAATATCTCTGAAGAGAACGTCAATGCAACAGCAAAATGTTCCAATCATCACTATACCTGTACTCATCTCAAGTATTGTCCGACAAGGCATTTTTGGTCTGCGATTTTGCTTTGATCTTGCATGATATTGCAAGATTACAACTTCGAATTTTTGGCAAAATAACGGGTGAGTCAGAAGTAGCTGGACTAAACTAAAACCCAGGGCAGGTTTTCTTTATAACAAATAAGTTTTATATCTAGTAGTTATTTAAAAAAAGTAGGACAGCTTATGGTCTATCTTTCTCAAGTGTACCTAAACTTCCTTTACTGCTTCCATCATGGTCTAGGCGACATTGAGATCTACTCTGCATATCCTTGATTTTAATTGTGCTGCTGAAGCAGCTTCCCATAATGCTTCGATTGGTTGAAGTTTCGGTACATTCCGCGGATTATCATCTTTTCGGCCACATTTCACACATTGAGAGTTCAACCAAGCAAAGGTATTAGTATCAATAGGAGGCTTCAGCCGGATGGTAAACGAGGGGTACGCCTGCTTGGCAAAATATATCTGATGCACAATTTGAAAAATGGAATTTCAAATTACGGAAACAAGTTTTCTGACATGCATGGAGCCTGCTAATCATACACAGAAATCGAAACATGCTAAAATGAGCTCAAATGCTGATTTGTTATAGTTTCACAATCTGTAAAAGTAGGCTTTGAGACACACGCATAAATCAAAGAGGGTCAGCTTCCTTCGTATGCCGCTATCATGACAAAAAATATGTAATTCGACGCCTTTATCCAAGTCAAAAATCAAATGTTGGAAAATACGTTTTTTGGCTCACCAAGTCTTCCTCAACAAGGTTCCTGTAGACCCGGGACTACGACACACTTCGACATCTGATGAAAGGTCTAACTAATCAAATAAGACTCATTTATCGCAAAAAAAATAATGTGTTTCCAAGTGCTGAGGTTTTATGATATAATGAATATTTGTGCTCGTTTGGCATTAACTCGTTAGTCAATTGATGAGTAATACTGTTAGAGCTGTCCCAAATGTTATTATGAGAATTTGTAGCACTGCCCGTTATGAGTACAAAACAATTTCTACCACAATATGACACAACCTTTTTAAAATCATCAAAACCCGATGTAATATGTAGCAAATTTACCGAACAATAGACGTTTTTCTTGTCTATGCTGCCAACAACCAGATTGACAGCAAAATTATCGTAAGTTGTTATGTCAAATATAAGACCTGTGCACTATACGCAAAAATGAATGCACTAGGTATTTCACAAGGAGTGGTCATGCCATTTTTTAAATGCAATGAAAACGGGGTTTGCTAAGTTTTCAACATAATAGCATCCTTCATGAAAATACAGTCCACAACAACTAGATGCTAACGAAAACGTTGGATAATGCTCTCCTATTTGTGTTAATTAGGGGCATGGCTAATTGTTGTTTTAATTGCCGCAAGGTTCTACTGTATCGATTTTGTTGGTTATTTTCGGCAAATTTAAGGCTAAGAGAAACGAAAGCATAAACATGGACATGATCGAAAGGAAATGTGAAGAAATCTTTGCCTTCTGCTAAGTAGGAGTTGGGCGTTGTACCCAAGTCTACCACATGGTCATGGATAGAACATAACTCATCATCATGCTTTACCGCCGACGCCGGCGTTTTAATATGATTATAACGCCAAACTCCTACTTAGCAAAAGGCAATGGATTCTGCACATTTCCTTTCGATCATGTCCATATGAGCCTGCTTAGTCCTAGTTTTCCGTTCTGATTAACTCTAGAATACCTATCCATCTTTCAATTTCATTGCTTTCGTTTCTCTTAGTCTCAAATTTGCCGAAAATAACCAACAAAATCATACAATCATCCATTATGTTAGAGCTTCGGTTGACACAGCGATGGAAAGGTCAATTATGCTCCGTTTACTGACATATTTTGGTCTTTCCAGCCTGTTGGTTTTCAGCTAGAGGTTAACTTGGGACTCCTATTTCTGCTGCCTTCCACGACGTGAGAGCAGGACTCCAGCGAAACGGCAGCCAGGCTGATTTAGTCCAGAGAGAGATAATAGACTGTTATCTACCTCCTAATGGACCACAACCGAGAAAGTTTGTACTACTTGAATGGTATATGACACTAGATCCCAACTAACTTTTCCCAACTAAGTTTCCCAACTAACTTTTCAAATGTTTTTGGACAAAAAACTAACAACAAGTAATTTCGACATTTCTTTCGAAAGTTCAATTTAATTGAATGCTTGTTTGTGTTTTAAAAACCCCAAAACAACATGTACGTAATTGTAAATGCCTTAGTCTGGCGGTTCAATGGCTAAAGACTTAGATGACCTTAGAAGTCACTCGGCGTATGCTCGAGCCCCAGCCAGAAGGAACTCTTAGTGATAAGTAGGGTCGCAATACTAACCCTGCAATCGCACTGTAAAATTATGTTAGTACCAAGGTATTGTTTTTGATAGTGAAGTATTGAAACTCAACGATAAAGTTGTAATGGACTGTTCATGACACACAACTTGTTCTATGTAGTATGAAAATATTTAGATCAAAATACTATTCTACCGTATAACTAATCTGACTAATTTCAAAGATCTTTCTTGGTCGGTGTCCATACTTACTGGTCGGTGTCCAACTGGACATACTGGCTCATAGTACCAGTGCATTACTTGCGGTATAAATCAGTTTCATTAACATTTTGTCTATATAATATGATAATAAGATGGTAATAATATATACCCTGATCAGGAGGTAAGAAATAGGAAAATCACTGGTTCCAATAGCTAGTCTGTTCTGTCGAGTCTCGACCTAGATAGACGCTTTGTGTTAGTAGAAGTAATTCTTCAGCTCTAAACATTGGGGTTTCACTTAGATATCCGTTGAAATAACTGTTCAAGTTACGCACCGAAATTTGGCACTAGAATTTTTTTTACGATTTTGAATATAACCATATTTCGCATAGTTCATAAAAGCAAACCTCATATTCGTGGATTCAATACTTTTTGGTCTAACGTGGTATTTTGAAAACCGTGCAAAAATTTGGACAAAAAATACCCATGAAAAACAGGCAACGCGCTATAGGATTTTAGGAAAAATCCGCCCATGTGCCAGAGGTGAATAATCATTAGATTGATTTGAGCAAACTGATTGCTAGCATATATTCATAGCATAAAGTCATAAAGCTCAAAAGAAATATAGTACGTAGTTTTCGAAATGAAATCATTCTCTTATCATGATTTATTATAAGGGTGCAATATTTTGGCGCCTCTTGTAGCTAGTATGATTAATTTAATTTTTTATAAATTTATAGTATCAATTGGAAAGAAATCGGCAATCGAAGCTTTTTAGTAGATTTCTCCACAAACGAAGCTTTATCTGTGAGTTCTAAAATACAAACAGGGGAACTATCAATGATGTAATGCAAATTTTCATTTCATTTGCCCCCTCCCACTTATCAGGGTTATTGGTTATTTCCTTGGTGAATAAGTCACGAATAAGATGTCCAATATTTTTTTCTTAGGTAGAAATACATTTGGTATGTCTCAGGTTACTTTTTTCCACTAAATTTCACAAAATGTTGAAATTTTTCATTGTCCCTCCCTCAATACAAGTGAGACATGATTTATAATTAGCCCCTACACCAAGCTTTCGGGTAGTAGGGTGATGAGCCTATTTTGGCACCATTATGGAGAGGGTCGCACTGTTTTTTGAATAACTTAAAAAGAAGCCATATTACCTATAACCTTTTCAGAATAAAGTATCAGTGTACTGTTTCTTAAACATCTGTATAAAGCTAATTTGGCAGAATTGTCTCAATTTTCAGCATAAATGAAAATAAATGTTCTATTCTGTGCATCTATTCCCACCTGAACGTTCCAATTATCGCCTCATGGGTGTGCCGATTTCCACCTCATCGAAAAACAATCTAGTTGAAACGCAATGCCTCATATTTCATTTGCGTCGATTCTAACTAGGTATCCAGATCATGGACGCCAACGCGTGATTTGTAAAACGAATTATTCTGCTTTTTTCAGCCGATCAAAACAAACGTAAACATTACGCACACGAAAGAAACTCATCAGCTGTTAGTAGAAGAGCGCCCAGAACTGCGCATGCAGGAAATAACCATGCGAAAGTTAACAACTGGAATATAAAGTTCACATTACACATTACTTCCTCCCGATCCAAATTGTATGTGCAGATGAAAATAAAATATCTGCGAACAACAATTAGTTGAATAACTTGAAATAATTGATTACTTATACCTGAAATTGCATAACATTATGTTTTCAAGTTCATGTTTTGGTTTGGCCGCACTGGTGATTCTTTTCTGTATGATGGATGCAAAAAGTTGGTTTTGATTGTGGTAGTGTATCAGCAAAACATGCCAATAATAGGAACCCCCGTATTTAGTTTTATCCTATTATAACACTAGGCCTATTCTAGTGTTTGACGAGTGCTTTTAAAGCGAAATAATCGTAAAAAGGTTCTCCAGCTAAAATAAAGGTATGTATCAGAGCAATATTTAATATATTTGTGCCGGAATAACGAGATATGAGGCGGTAAATGCTGGCTCGAAAGTGTTTATTTTGCTAAGCGCCGTTGCGTCCTGTTTCGGTTCACTACGCGAGTGAGGCGGATCAGCAGATATTTCAATAAGGTGATTTTGTTTTAATTAAAAGTTGGATTTAGTGGATAGTTCTGAATACGTATGTGCACAACAAATAAAGAATATAACTTGAGCTTTTTTGCACACCTGTTTTAGCCAAATCGATATTGTCATTATCTCATATGCTTGGTTCGAAACCAAGGGGTACGAAATAGGGTCACAATAGGCTCTACTGCCATAATAGGCACATCACCCTACAAATTTAGCACAAACCCTGTGCTTTTCTACTGCGTAGAAAAAGCGACGATATAATGCGTGCGACGGGAAAATTGAAAAACGCTGTTATGAAGTTTTCCAAATCAAGTTTTACTTGCTGCCATTAGTTTCCTCGGATTCTTACGAATCCATTGGTATACTATACTTGGGTAGTTTTATGGGAAAAGCGAGAGAAAAAGCGGGTTGAAGAAATCATTCATTTCATTCGCGTGCACGTATACATTCATATGAGTATCGTATACGCGTATTATATTGATATCCTCAATTCTGCAGATAAGAAGAAAAAGAAGCCCGACGGGGGCCTTAAGCTAACGCATACGTGCCTTATCAAATAAACAAATTGAAAAAAAAAATATGTGGGCATGACTTCTAACCAGCTTAAAACAAGGATAGCTGCACACCGCTCGCTCAAACATAAAAAAGCTCAACTTACTCAGGGAAGCAAGACACACCAGTGAAAACATCCAGATAGTCGAACTAAAACAAAAAACAGCTCTCCTCGAACATAGCATTTCACATCATCATAATTTCGATGTAAACAAGGTGAAGATACTCGATCAACATAACCGAACGACAGCTTTTCCTATTTTGGAAATGTGTCATATCATCAACCAGCAAAAAACAGATACCGACGGGCTTAGTTGTATATATGCAGGAATTCTACAAACACTACATAATAGAAACTATAAAACTGAAAACACTTACACTACCAATACTACCATACGCACAATTATAGCAAACACTCAACAACCGTCAAGTTCAGTACAGTTACCAGATCGAATATAGGGTGATGAGCCTATTTTCACCATACTAAGCAAGGTGCCTCACTAATTCGATAATTTCTTGCCTTACAATCAATAGAATGCGTAAAAATTGACATCAACCGCTTTGCTTCGGTGTTAAGAACCAATACAATAACACAAATGCGTTGAAAACAGTAAAATTCTCGTGTTTGAGCACAATGAAAACTCGAATCGAGTGCCCCTATTGTTGCGTTACCATTTGACTCAATGCGTTGAACAAAGATGGCAGACACTGCTCTAACCAACGGCTTCAAATGGGTAGGGTGATAATTGAAACATGGCGCAAATAGGCTCATCACCCTAGCACTTTTTCCCTCGTTCTCTACCCGCGAAACAGAATCGTTTCAAACGCAGAAAAATTTCAAAAATACATACAGTAGGTGCATGAATATGCGAACAATAGCAGTGAGTAGATATATCTTAGCAAATTAAACACAGAATAATTTTTTCAATTCTTGACCAAAATAGCCATTAGATGACGCGTATACATTAGGGAAGTTCATGTTTTACCACTACATTACACTTTACAAGAAAACACAAAGTTTTTGTAAGTCCAAAAACAATTTAAAAATTTTTAGAATCCTTGATTAAGGTGGAATAAATCCATGAAACGTTGGAAGTAAAAGCAATATTCTTTTTTTCGCTGTCTAATTTATGGCTGATTAGCCGAAAAACTCCTCATAATAGAAGCTCGACAGTCAAGAAGACATTCATAATGAAAAACAAAAACGTTAGTGCTGCTGAGTGTGCCTGTTAAATGTTCGTGAAAGTTCGGTTATTCGGTTTGGTGCCGTAGTTTGGTTTGGTTCGCTTACATTACAAATGTATTATATATGTGAATGACCCGTGTGTCTAACTTTCATCATTCGTTGCGTTGGAACTGTTGCAAACAAATTTCATAGCAGCGGTTCAAAATGAATGTAGTGAACGACATTCATGGCTTATATTTGCAAGATGGGTATATGCGTCAGTTCCTTTTTCGCTTGCTATAGGAAAGTACTGCAGCAAAATATTAGCGGTCACCTGGTATTGTTGAAGGGGAAGTTGCTGGCCATTCAAAATCAATAGTTTTGGACATTTACAATGTACTATGTGTCAAAATGATTTTTTTTTAATTTTTTGGTGATTAGTTTCATATTAAAGGAGAAGTTGTTGGCCATTGAAAATCAATAGTTTTGGAAATTAACAATGCGACAATGTGTCAAAATTGATTTTTTTTTCAGCTTTTTGGTAATGAATTTTATATTGAAGGAGAAGTTGTTGGTCATTGAAATAGTTTTGAATATTTACAATGCGCGGGGGTCCGCTAATGCGTCAAAATGGATTTTTTTCGACTTATTAGTAATGAGTTTTGCATTGAAGGGGAAGTTGTGTGCCGTAGAAAATCTATAATTTTGGAGATTAACTATGAAAACGGGGAATTGCCAATGTGACAAAATGAAAACTTTTTCATGCGGTAGTAGCGTAATCAAGTTGCAGTATGCTGGTTTGTAAGACAGAATTTTCACAGCTTTTCTCTTTTATTCAGGGAAATCAATTAATTACTAATAGTGTTTCATTAATAATATAGTACCAATATATATGGAACAAATTTTTGTTGAGAGGCTATTAAACGAACAAAATTATTCTTTTATCATAATCCACCATTACATTTTGGCATACTTCCCATAGGTAGTGGAAGTCTCAAAAGGAAATGTGTTCAATAATTTGAAAGTCATCCTATGGAGCAGTGTTGCTTTCAAGATATGAATTCGTATGTCTAGATTTTTTCACAAAAAAATCTCAAATATTGCTTTGATTTTCCGCCGAATCCAGGAGAAGGTCCCATTCATAACAGTTTTTGCAACCGGCCGAGACGGTTGTGCCTCCAGGTGGAAGGTTTTGTTCTCGAGAGTGCGAGACGCTGTATGCGTTTTTGTGGGAGAGAGAGAGACCAGTTTGTTAAGTGTGAGTCGACAGTTGATACGCCGGAGGCGTGGTCAACGGCATCCTCGACAAGTGGTGTTTTGACAGCAAACCACGGGTAGACGAATTTGACTACCGCGGTGGCAGAAATCGACAGTGATCGTGCCTGTATACACAGAAAAAATATATTGTATTGGTGTCGTCGGGCAATTCTAATCGACGAGAGGGAAGCGTCACAGTGCTCTATTTGTCTACCGCAGAAGTGGTATGACGAATAAGGAAAACAAGTGGCAGCGAAAAGTGCCGCATCGACAGTGGAATATTCGCAGCAAGCCACAGGTAGCCACATTTGTCTACCGAGGTGGTGGAAACGGAGAGAGCGCGCTTGTGGTGGTGATACCGACGAGCAGCTTAATCGGAGAGAGTTTTGAAGTGTTGCAGGTAGGCCTATTTCTCTACTGAAGAAGCAACGCGACGAAGAAGGACAGCAAGTGTCACATTGTCAATCAACGGGCACCGAGTTTACAACGTAACACATGAGGTGTGTTCTACCGGTGTCTTCGTCACCTAAGAGATAGCAGATAACAGGTATATTTTTCATTGCTTTTTGTGATAGTTTTTCTTGCTAGGTAAAAAGGATGATGAGATGGCAGAACGAGTAACAGACCCTCCCCCTAAGCCTTCTGCTGAAAATGTAAACCCGATTAGAATTAAAATTTACCCAGAGTCATGGATTGTATTTATTAGGCGTAAAGTAAAGGCGCTAAATATTATTCAAATTTCGAAAGATTTGACTTCGCGATTCTCGGATGTAAAAGAGATCGTCAAAGTTAATAAAGATAAAATACGCATTGTTGTTGGTAGTCTCAAACAAGCCAATGCAATTGCTTCTTGCGAGCTTTTTACGCGTGAATATAGAGCGTATATTCCTTTAAAGGAAATTGAAATTGATGGGGTCATCACAGAATCGAGTTTGACTGTTGATGACTTAATTAAGTATGGGGTTGGTCGTTTCAAAGACACCATACTTAAAGACGTAAAGATACTTGAATGCAAGCAATTGCATTCAGTATCACACGAAGGAGATAAAAAAGTTTATCGACTGTCTGACTCATTTCGAGTGACTTTCGCTGGGTTTGCGCTGCCCAACTATGTCATTATCGATAAGATTCGTCTCCCTTTTCGCCTTTTTATCACTCGTGTAATGAATTGCCTTAATTGTAAACAGCTTGGCCACACAGCCACTTACTGTTCCAATAAGGCACGGTGTGGCAAATGTGGGGGTTCTCATCAAGAGGATACATGCAATGAAAATTCAGAAAAATGTTTAATGTGCGGAGAAAACTCGCATGAGCTCCCTGCATGCCCCATTTATAAATTGCGCGAGGATAAAATTAAACGATCCTTGAAGGAGAGGTCTAAGCGCTCCTATGCAAAAATGTTGAAAATGCTACCCCTAAACCCATCTTCTTAGAAAACACTTACACATCTCTATTTTCGGAACAGTCTGACTCTGACGGAGCGTGCGAAGGTACATCATTTGTTTTACCCGGAAATTCCAGAAAAAGAAAACAGTCTTCTTTTCCCAAGCTGCCAAGAAAGGGCCTTTAAATTTCTCCACCAATAGATAAACTGCGCCCAAAACCGAAAAATTCCGATTCAAAACCGAAATCAATTCCGCCCGGTTTTGGGAACGTACAATCCAAACAGAACACCATTACTGGAAATAATAAAATTTCGACTTCCTCTGAGCCTCAGCCGGGGGTAGGATTATTGAAATTTTCTGAAATTGTTGATTGGATTTTTAAAGCATTCAATATTTCTGAACCACTAAAGAGTATACTTTCAGCTTTCCTCCCAACAATTAGAACATTTTTAGAGCAGCTGATTGCTCAATGGCCCATCCTTGCAGCAATTATATCTTTCAATGGTTAATTCAACTCCTAAGATGAAAGACTCCATCACTGTTTTACAGTGGAATTGCAGAAGTATCATACCAAAAATTGATTCCTTAAAAATTTTACTGCATAATTTAAAATGCGATGCTTTTGCTCTATGTGAAACATGGCTTACCTCAAACATTAATTTCAACTTAAATGGTTTCAACATTATTCGCCTAGACCGAGACACCCCGTATGGAGGAGCGCTTCTACGAATTAAAAAGGGCTATTCTTTCTATAGAATTACCATCCCCATGATTGCTGGCATTGAGGCTGTAGCAGTCCAAACGAATATTAAAGGCAAAGACATGTCTATCGCTTCTATATATATACCTCTCAAAGTTCAAATTGGAAAACGTCAAATTTTTGAGGTAGTGGAATCCATGGCTGCTCCGCGTCTGATACTGGGAGACTTCAACTCGCACGGAGTATTGTGGGGTTCCCTCTACAATGATAATCGATCCTCTTTGATATACAATGTTTGTGACGAATTTCATATGACAGTTTTAAATACTGGCGAAACAACACGCATCCCCAGACCTCCTGCACGTCCAAGTGCATTAGATCTATCTCTGTGCTCTACATCACTTCGGTTAGATTGCACGTGGAAGGTTGTACCTGATCCTCACGGTAGCGATCATTTGCCAATCGTTGTTTCAATTAACAGTGAGTTAGGCCTTACGAATTCAATCAATGTTCCTTACGACTTAACACGAAATATTGATTGGAAAACATACGAAACATTAATTTCCACTTCTCTTGCTTCGACAGAAGAGCTACCCCCTACCGAAGAATATGAATTCCTAGCGGGTTTAATTATTGAAGCAGCAGAACAAGCCCAAACGAAATGCAATCCAGGAATGACAATAAATAGACGGCCCCCTAATCCTTGGTGGGACAAAGAGTGCTCTGATGCATATGATGCCAAACAAGTTGCCTCCAAAGAAATTATGAAACAGAAAGGGGGTATACGCGCGAACTTTGAAAATTATTTCATTTTGCAAAACAAATTTGACAGTATACGTCGTGCCAAAAGGTCTAGTTATTGGAGACGCTTTGTTGATGGCTTGTCAAGAGAAACATCAATGAGTACTCTTTGGAACACAGCCAGAAGTATGAGGAATCGAAACGTGACTAATGAAAGCGAAGATTTTTCGAATCGTTGCATATTTAATTTTGCCAAGAAAATTTGTCCAGATTCTGCTCTTGCGCAGAAAATCATTCGCGATGCTCCCACAAGTAACGATTTCATAGATTCGCCTTTGACAATGATGGAATTTTCAATTGCACTCCTCTCATGCAACAATAATGCTCCGGGACTAGACAGAATTAAATTCAACTTGGTGAAGAATCTGCCTGACCTAGCAAAAAGACGCTTGTTGAATTTATTCAACAAGTTTCTTGAGCAGAATATTGTCCCGCGTGACTGGAGACAAGTGAGAGTTATCGCCATTCCAAAACCGGGAAAGCCAGCCTCCGATCATAACTCGTATCGACCGATTGCAATGCTATCCTGCATCAGGAAATTGTTGGAAAAAAATATCCTACGACGTCTCGACAATTGGGTTGAGGCGAACGGCTTGCTCTCAGATACCCAGTTTGGTTCTCGGAGAGGAAAGGGAACGAATAATTGCCTGGCGCTACTGTCGTCAGAAATCCAACTCGCTTACGCAAAAAAAGAACAAATGGCGTCTGTGTTCTTAGACATAAAAGAAGCATTCGACTCAGTCTCCATTGATGTTCTCTCGGAGAAGCTACATCAATGTGGTCTTTCACCGATATTAAATAATTATTTATACAAGTTATTGTCAGAAAAGCACATGCATTTTTCATATGGCGATTTGGCGACACTCAGAATAAGTTACATGGGCCTCCCACAAGGCTCTTGTCTAAGCCCCCTTCTCTATAATTTTTACGTTAATGACATTGATAATTGTATTGTCAGCCCATGCACTTTAAGACAACTTGCAGATGATGGGGTGGTTTCTGCCACAGGACCAAAAGCTATAAATTTACAACAACCATTGCAAGATAGCTTGGATAATTTATCAATTTGGGCTTTAAAGCTGGGCATCGATTTCTCTACCGAGAAAACAGAGTTGGTCGTTTTCTCAAGGAAGCGTGATCCAGCTCAGCATCAGCTTCAGTTGGTTGGTAGAACGATAGCCCAAGTACTGACTTTTAAATACCTTGGAATTTGGTTCGATTCTAAAGGCACATGGGGAGGCCACATTAGGTATCTAATAACGAAATGCCAACAAAGGATAAATTTTCTGCGAACAATTACTGGATCATGGTGGGGTTCTCATCCAAGTGACATGATAAGATTGTATCAAACAACAATACTTTCAGTAATGGAATATGGGTGCATCTGTTTCCGTTCAGCTGCGAACACTCACACTCAGCGTTGTTTACGAATCGCCTTAGGCTGCATACAGTCGACCCATACGATGAGTCTTGAAGTACTAGCGGGAGTTCTTCCTTTAAAAGACCGATTCTGGGATCTCTCCTCTCGTTTACTTATTCGATGTGAGGTTATGAACCCACTGGTAATTGAAAATTTTGAAAGACTTGTCGAGCTTCAACCCCAAACCAGATTCATGACAGTGTATTTCAATCACATGTCACAAGAAATAACGCCTGCTAGGTATGTTCCCACATACGTCAATATACTAGATACTCCTGAATCCACTTTATTCTTCGACACGTCCATACAAGCAGAGATTCGTGGAATTCGGGATCATCTACGCTCGCGGGAGATCCCTAAAATATTCACAAGTAAATATCAACACATAGACTGCCTTAAAATGTTTTACACTGATGGGTCACGAATCAGTGAGGCCACTGGTTTCGGTATTTTCAACAATAATTTTTCAATTTCTCTCAAACTTGCAGAACCCGCCTCTGTTTATATAGCGGAACTAGCAGCAGTTCTCTATAGTTTGCAAATAATTAATACTTTACCCCCGAACTATTACTTTATCCTCACTGATAGTCTCAGCACAATTGCAGCTCTACGCTCAAAGAGGATTGATAATCACGATCCATTCTTTTTGGGGAAGATACGAGAATCTCTGAGTAATCTAACAAGAAAATGTTAGAAATTTACCCTAGTGTGGCTCCCCGCCCATTGCTCTATTGCGGGCAATGAGAAAGCTGATAATTTAGCCAAGATTGGTGCACTAGATGGTGAAATATATGAAAGACCCATCGCTTACAATGAATTTTATAGCGCTTCTCGACAGAGGACACTTGCTAGTTGGCAAACATCTTGGAACAATATATGGGACGATGGCTACACTCAATTATCCCTAAAGTATCAACGAAGGCATGGTTCAAAGGATTGGATGTAAGTCGGGACTTCATCCGTGTGATGTCTAGGCTCATGTCCAATCATTATACTTTAGATGCGCATCTCCGTCGTATTGGGCTAGCTGAAGGTAATCATTGTGCTTGTGGAGAGGGTTACCACAACATTGAGCATGTTGTTTGGTCCTGCACTGAATATCGTGAAGTCAGATCACAATTAGTAGATTCTTTACAAGTCCGAGGAAGACCAATCCATGTTCCTGTTAGAGACATCCTGGCATATCGCGATCCTCTATACATGGAACTTATCTATCATTTTCTAAAAACGGCGTCTGTCAAAATTTAATTAAATGCATCTCCTCATACTCTCATCCAAGGCTAATCATTCACCAATTAAAATGTCCTGGAATATTCAGTTTTTAAATTTAGACAATAACAGAAAAAAAGTAAATAAATACACCCGAAAATACTAGATCATTATGAAATACAACAATGTAAGTAAAAAAGCAAACAATAAAGTGATTTCAGTGTTAGTTTTAGACAAATTACTAGTATAGTTAAAATTAGTCTTAAGGTTTTTTGTAACGTGCTATGTAAAAAAAGAAACTGGCGTAAAAAGCTTTTGCAAATGCCGTGTCAAATAAACGTATGGAAAAAAAGGTCCCCTTCAAAACTCGGCCGCTTATACGTTTGCTCCTTAACCCTAAGCATAATATGCTATCAGGAATCAGGAATCAGAATATATTGGCTCAAATGGCACGTTCCCCGAACATAGTCGGGGATTTGTGCCTTGCCGTGTGTTTTCATCATTTCCTGAGCGGAAGGAAAGCACAAGGAGGTGTGGGGAAGTAGAATTGGAAGGGTGGGAAAAATAACAGCACAAAACAAAAATAAACAACAGGTAAGTTAAACTCACAAGTAGTTCAACTTGCCTTCGAATAAGCCTAAAGCTCTTTACCACATTGGATAAGAAACTTTAGTATGTCTCTGAGTTTCAGTCGACCAAACATGGTTTCGTCTATATAAGGACGGCTGAAGACTCGAAATCGCAATTGCGCTACCGCTGGACAGTTGCATATCAGATGATATGAGGTTCCGTAGTCGGATTCACAAAGATCACATGAAAAAGACTCAGCGCGCTGAATAGTTGCCATGTGATAATTGAGTTTGCAGTGGCCGGTTAAAGCCCTGGTCAGCATGCCACAGTGGAGCTTCGAAAAATGTAAGAGATTTTTCGAAACCACTGAGCATGGTTGTTCTAGAAACGCCTTTGTTTGGCGACACGTTTGTAGATTTCTCCAATAATTGCGGTGCTCGGACGAAGCCCAGGACCGTATTTTTTCCCTTATCCAACTTGTCGAAATTGGCAGTGCGGGCTCAGGACCAACGAAGTCAATCGCTGAACCTGCCCTGGCCAATTCGTCAGCCCATTCATTTCCAGTAATACCGCAATGTCCGGGCACCCAGACAAGGTAGATAGTGTTGACAATGCTTAGTTCTTCGATTTGGGTTCGGCACGCGATCACTAGCTTGGACCGGGATTTGTCTGAGCTAAGGGCCTTGATTGCAGCCTGACTGTCGGAGCAGAAGTTTATAACTGCCGGACAAACTCAGTTGAAGGGCCGATTGCACCCCGCACATAATCGCAAAGATTTCTGCTTGGAATACAGTACAGTATCTACCTAGTGAGTGAGATTGTTCCAATCTCATTTCACGACAGTAGACACCAGCACTAGCACGTCCCTCCATCAGAGAACCGTCAGCGTAACAAACCACTTGCGTTTGTTGTTGTCTTTCCATAAAGCCAGACAATCATTCCTCTCGAGAGGGAATCTTCACATGGAATGTCCTGTAAGGAAAACTACAAGTGAGTGTAATATCGCTGGGAGCAAGAATATCTTCACCCCATGTAACCATTTGTGACCACAATCGTGTATGACTGGTAGCAAGATCAACATGATTACTGTTCCAAAGCCCAGTAACCTGCAGTCTGTATGCACATGATAGTGCTTCTTGTTTTAAGTGTATGTGTAATGGTTTGATATTTAGAAGTGCCTCAAGAGCAGCAGTCGGAGTCGTGGTGAAAGCACGAGTCAACGCCATTAGCGCCATTATTTGCAGATGGTTTAGCTTTGACTGGACTGTCACCACCTCTCCCCTCTGCCACCACACAAGGCATCCGTATGACAGTATTGGACGTACAATTGTCGTGTAAATCCAATAGTATTTAGGTTTGAGACCCCAGGTCTTTCCAAAAGTTCGTCTGCACTGCCCGAAGGCCATGCACGCTTTCTTAACTCTGAACTCAATGTGAGCAGACCAATTCAGTTTGGATTCCAATATGACTCCAACGTATTTGACTTGATCTGCACACAGTAGCTCAGAATCAAAGAACTGCAAGGGACGAACACCGGTTGTTATTCGCTTCTTCGTGAAAAGAACCATTGAAGTTTTGCTTGGGTTAACTGATAGTTTAACTTGTCGACACCACTGTTCGACAGCTCTTAATGCCTGTTGCATTAAGTCAAAGATTGTTCCGATGCAAAATCCAGTAATTAGTATTTGGTAATCGTCAGCAAACCCGTAGGTTGGAAATCCAAGCTCATTGAGTTTCTTCAACAAGCCGTCAGCTACTAAGTTCCATAACAAAGGAGACAAAACGCCGCCCTGAGGACAACCGCTAATACTAAACTTCCGTATCTCAGCCTGTCGCAGTGACGAGCAAAGTATGCGGTTACTAAGCATTGCGTTTATCCAACCTGAGATACATGCAGGTATCCCATGACCACGCGTCGCTTCCAGAATAGACTGGAAGGACACATTGTCAAAAGCACCCTCAATATCTAGGAATTCACCCAAGCTAGATTGCTTGAGCGAGAAGGCTTTCTCAATGTTGTAAACAACATGGTGAAGCAGAGTGATCGTGGATTTCCCACACTGATATGCATGTTCCATTTTGTGCAGTGGATATTCAACTAAACTAACGTTCCTGATGTGATGATCGATTATCCGTTCCAAAGCTTTCAGAAGAAAAGAACTTAAGCTGATAGGCCTAAAACTCTTGGCTTCTTCATAGCTTGAGCGCCCCCCTTTGGGAATAAATCTAACAGTTATTTCTCGCCATGCTTTCGGGATATACCCGGTAGCAAGACTGGAAAGCAAAATCTTTTTCAAGACATGTTTAAGAATATCAAATCCCTTTTGCAGTAGCACGGGAAGTATACCATCTCTCCCGGGTGATTTGTATGGAGTAAAGCTGTCAACTGCCCACTTGACCGATTCAGTGGAAACCAATGTGCGTGCTAACGCCCATGAGTCCGAATCATCAGAGTGAGATCTGTAAACATTGTTCAACTTCGGATCGATACAACCTGGAAAGTGTGTGTCGAAAAGACAATTAAGAACATCTTTTTCGTCCGTCACATAAACACCATCTCTGGTTTTTAAGGAGTTCATCTGAAAATCATTCGATTTGGAGAGAATTTTATTTAATCTGCTAGCCTCGTTCAGACTAGAGACATTAATGCATAGGCTTTGCCAGCCAGCCCGTTCTGCAGATCTAAGACATTTCTTATATGCACTACGAGCTGACCTGAAAGCCCTGGAGTCATCACGCTGACGCCGGTTCCAAGCTCTTCTCATAACTTTCTTCATTCTTTCAAGCTCGGCCCTCCACCAAGGGGTTCCCCTAGTCGATTTAACAGTACGAAGTGGACAAGCTTCTTCGTAGGATGCTAATATGAATGAGTTTGTCGTATCCACGACGTCATCTAAGTCGTCTAGTTGACTAATTGTTGGAAAATATCCATGAAATTTAGTCGCCAAGTTTTCCAAAAAGAGGTCCCAGTTTGTAGATTTAGGATTACGATATGATCACGATATGTGACATCAAAATGATCGAAAAATATATATTTATGATCGGATAGAGACGGTTCAGTTTCATTTGGAACCTGCCAATTTCCCAGTTCATGCAAAATTCTATCAGAGCAAAGTGCTACGTCTAACACCTCCTCTTTCCCAGACCTCGCAAAAGTTGGTCGGTTTCCCACATTCAGAATATGGAGATTTGTACTACTTATGTACTCCATCAGTTCAGAGCCTCTCAGATTGATGTCTGAGCTGCCCCAAATGATGTGATGAGCATTCGCATCACTGCTAATAAAAATTAAGAGTCTTTCGGTACTTAAACAATATTGGGTTTTTGATGACGCCGTAACGAACGAAAGAGAAAGTAGACAGAGGCTCTCATTTGCATCTAGCATCTTTTGGCATGTTTGTCTAGATATGATTGCAAGAACACCTCACTGATAGGATCTGCCTCATAAGTCGACACAGATCAATCATTAGGGCCTAAGTCGCAATGTACTCAAATAGAAAAAAAATCAGTTATAATATTCTACGATGCATTTCATGTAGTTTCTATTGTAGATATAAATTATTTTATGAAAATGTTTTTCCTAAAGTATTTATGGCTAAACCTTATGACAATATTCTCGTGCTTTTCCAAAGGAAACACGACGATTATTGTTCCTCGCACCAAGATTCATAGCGGTTCCGACAACATAAGTCATTAAATTGACTTTACGCTTGTCCGGACATGCCGCAGACTCAGGTGATTCGCATTTAATGCCAAAAAATCTTGACTCCTGCGTTGCAGAAGACAAAGAGTTAAGTAGCCGGGAAACTCTAAGCTTGTTCATTGACCCCACTTCACGCTTTTCTAAACTTTCTTACTTCAAATCCCTGCTCTTTCTTGAGTACTATGGCTCTTAATATTGAAAAAAATACTTCACCTTCCAGTCCCTTGCTAATTATATGTCGTTACAATATAAAAAATACATTTTGGCGCATCGGCGGACCTCCTTACGCATTGTAAATGTCCAAAACTATTGATTTTCAACGGCCAACAATTTCTCCTGCTATATAAAACTCATTACTAAAAACTTGAAAAAAAATCCATCTTGACGCATCGGCGGGTCCCTCTGCGCATTGTAAATGTCCAAAACAATTGATTTTCAATGGCCAACAACTTCTCCTTCAATATAAAACTCATCACCAAAGAGTTGAAAAAATGTCCATTTCGACGCATCGGCGGGCCTCCCTGCGCATTGTAAATATCCAAAACTATTGATTTTGAACGGCCAACAATTTCCCTTGCAACATAAGACTCATTATCAAATAGCTGAAAAAATTTCATCTTGACGCATCGATGGATCCCTCTGCGGATCGTAAATGTCCAAAACTGTTGATTTTCTATGGCCAAAAACTTCTCCTTCAATATAAAACTCATTACCAAAAAATTAAAAAAAAATCCATTAGATGCATCGGCGGGCCCATGCGCATTATAAATGTACAAAACTACTGATTTTCAACGGCCAACAACTTCCCCTTCAACGATACTAGGTGACCGCTAATATTTTGCTTGCAGTTCTTTCCTATAGCAAGCGAAAAAGGAACTGACGCATATACCCATCTTGCAAATATAAGCCATGAATGTCGTTCACTACATTCATTTTGAACCGCTGATATGACATTTGTTTGCAACAGTTACAACGCAACGGATGATGAAAGTTAGACACACGGGCACTATACATTGCAACTGTAAGCGAACCAAACCAAACTACGGCAGTATGCCGAATAACCGAACTTTCACGAACATTTAATAGGCACGCTCAGCAGCACGAACGTTTTTGCTTTTCTTTCGTCCGTTTACATGCACAGCAGCCGTAGTCAAACTTGCACCGTGGTTGTCGTGTTGGTTTTTTCCCGAACTTTCGCATAAAAATGTCATTTGAAATGACTTCTTCCAGCCTTGGCTGTAGGGTTCGTCACGGTACGAAAGTAGGCGGTAAATGGATAGTCCGCACCGCAACCGCACAAAAATAGTAAAACTGCCCCGCTTACCGCAACCGCACTGCATTTACCTCACCGCACCGCACGGTAAATGCGGTAAAATTCATGTGTTTTTAAAAATTGTGTTGAAATTACTCATTTATTTTGTATAACCATATATAATAAAGTGTTATTCTTATTTACACGAAAATTAACTTTGACGGACTACTCAGAATGTAACATTTGTGAAACTTTTGCGATTTTTATTAATAAAATGCCCTATATTTTAAGACCAATACTTTCGAAACAAGGTAAAATATTGTCATTCCTCTAAATATTAGCATGGCGCTGAAG
Organism: Topomyia yanbarensis; assembly: GCF_030247195.1. Classification (NCBI taxonomy): domain Eukaryota; kingdom Metazoa; phylum Arthropoda; class Insecta; order Diptera; family Culicidae; genus Topomyia; species Topomyia yanbarensis. Next base: position 267,692,251 of record NC_080671.1, read on the forward strand.
TCCTATGAAATGTAGCTATATTTAATTATTCATAACAGTTTTTGCAACCGGCCGAGACGGTTGTGCCTCCAGGTGGAAGGTTTTGTTCTCGAGAGAGTGACGGAGTGCGAGACGCTGTATGCGTTTTTGTGGGAGAGAGAGAGAGACCAGTTTGTTAAGTGTGAGTCGACAGTTGATACGTCGGAGGCGTGGTCAACGGCATCCTCGGTGTTTTGACAGCAAACCGCGGGTAGACGAATTTGCCTACCGCGGTGGCAGAAATCGACAGTGATCGTGCCTGTACACACAGAAAAAATATATTGTATTGGTGTCGTCGGGCAATTCTAATCGACGAGAGGGGAAGCGTCACAGGTAGACCCATTTGCTCTATTCGTCTACCGCAGAAGTGGTACGACGAATAAGGAAAACAAGTGGCACCGAAAAGTGCCGCATCGACAGTGGGATTTTCGCAGCAAGCCACAGGTAGCCACATTTGTTTACCGCGGCGGTGGAAACGGAGAGAGCGCGCTTGTGGTGGTGATACCGACGAGCAGCTTAACCGGAGAGAGTTTTGAAGTGTTGTATTTCTCTACTGAAGAAGCAACGCGACGAAGAAGGACAGCAAGTGTCACATTGTCAAACAACGGGCACCGAGTTTACAACGTAACACATGAGGTGTGTTCTACAGGTATAACAGGTATATTTTTCATTCCTTTTTGTGATAGTTTTTCTTGCTAGGTAAAATGGATGAAGAGATGGGAGAACGAGTAACAGACCCTCCCCCTAAGCCTTATGCTGAAAATGTAAATCCGACTAGAATTAAAATTTACCCAGAGTCGTCAACGGGACCATGGATTGTATTTATTAGGCGTAAAGTAAAGGCGCTAAATATTATTCAAATTTCTAAAGATTTGACTTCGCGATTCTCGGATGTAAAAGAGATCGTCAAAGTCAATAAAGATAAAATACGCATTGTCGTTGGTAGTCTCAAACAAGCCAATGCAATTGCTTCTTGCGAGCTTTTTACGCGTGAGTATAGAGCGTATATTCCTTTTTATTCCTCGTGTAATGAATTGCCTTAATTGCAAACAGCTTGGCCACACAGCCACTTATTGTTCCAATAAGGCACGGTGTGGCAAATGTGGGGGTTCTTATCAAGAGGATACATGCAATGAAAATTCAGAAAAATGTTTAATGTGCGGAGAAAACTCACATGAGCTCCCTGCATGCCCCATTTATAAATTGCGTGAGGATAAAATTAAACGATCCTTGAAGGAGAGGTCTAAGCGCTCCTATGCAGAAATGTTGAAAAATGCTACCCCTAAACCCATTTTCTTAGAAAACACTTACACATCTCTATTTTCGGAACAGTCTGACTCTGACGGAGCGTGCGAAGGTACATCATTTGTTTTACCCGGAAATTCCAGAAAAAGAAAACAGTCTTCTTTTCCCAAGCTGCCAAGAAAGGGCCTTAAAATTTCTCCACCAATAGATAAACTGCGCCCAAAACCGAAAAATTCCGATTCAAAACCGAAATCAATTCCGCCCGGTTTTGGGAACGTACAATCCAAACAGAACACCATTACTGGAAATAATAAAATTTCGACTTCCTCTGAGCCTCAGCCGGGGGTAGGATTATTGAAATTTTCTGAAATTGTTGATTGGATTTTTAAAGCATTCAATATTTCTGAACCACTAAAGAGTATACTTTCAGCTTTCCTCCCAACAATTAGAACATTTTTAGAGCAGCTGATTGCTCAATGGCCCATCCTTGCAGCGATTGTATCTTTCAATGGGTAATTCACCTCCTCCAATGAAAGATTCCATCACTGTTTTACAGTGGAATTGCAGAAGTATCATACCTAAAATTGATTCCTTAAAAATTTTACTGCATAATTTAAAATGCGATGCTTTTGCTCTATGTGAAACATGGCTTACCTCAAACATTAATTTCAACTTAAATGATTTCAACATTATTCGCCTAGACCGAGACACCCCGTATGGAGGAGTGCTTCTAGGAATTAAAAAGTGCTATTCTTTCTATAGAATTAACATCCCCTTGTGTGCGGGCATTGAGGCTGTAGCTGTCCAAACGAACATTAAAGGCAAAGACATGTCTATCGCTTCTATATATATATACCTCCCAAAGTTCAAATTGGACAACATCAAATTTTTGAGGTAGTGGAATCCATGGCTGCTCCGCGTCTGATACTGGGAGACTTCAACTCGCACGGAGTATTGTGGGGTTCCCTCTACAATGATAATCGATCCTCTTTGATATACAATGTGTGTGACGAATTTAATATGACAGTTTTAAATACTGGCGAAACAACACGCATCCCCAGACCTCCTGCACGTCCAAGTGCATTAGAGCTGTCTCTGTGCTCGACATCACTTCGGTTAGATTGCACGTGGAAGGTTGTACCTGATCCTCACGGTAGCGATCATTTGCCAATCGTTGTTTCAATTAACAGTGAATTAGGCCTTACGAATTCAATCAATGTTCCTTATGACTTAACACGAAATATTGATTGGAAAACATACGAAACATTAATTTCCACTTCTCTTGCTTCTACAGAAGAGCTACCCCCTACCGAAGAATATGAATTCTTAGCGGGTTTAATTATTGAAGCAGCAGAACAAGCCCAAACGAAATGCAATCCTGGAATGACAATAAATAGACGCCCCCCTAATCCTTGGTGGGACAAAGAGTGCTCTGATGCATATGAAGCTAAACAAGTTGCCTACAAAGAAATTATGAAACAGAAAGGGGGTATACGTGAGAACTTTGAAAATTATTTCATTTTGCAAAACAAATTTGACAGTATACGTCGTGCCAAAAAGTCTAGTTATTGGAGACGCTTCGTTGATGGCTTGTCAAGAGAAACATCAATGAGTACTCTTTGGAACACAGCCAGAAGAATGAGGAATCGAAACGTGACTAATGAAAGCGAAGATTTTTCGAATCGTTGGATATTTAATTTCGCCAAGAAAATTTGTCCCGATTCTGCTCCTGCGCAGAAAATCACTCGCGATGCTCCCACAAGTAACGATTTCATAGATTCGCCTTTGACAATGATGGAATTCTCAATTGCACTCCTCTCATGCAACAATAATGCTCCGGGACTAGACAGAATTAAATTCAACTTGGTGAAGAATCTGCCTGACCTAGCAAAAAGACGCTTGTTGAATTTATTCAATAAGCTTCTTGAGCAGAACATTGTGCCGCACGACTGGAGACAAGTGAGAGTTATCGCTATTCCAAAACCGGGAAAGCCAGCCTCCGATCATAACTCGTATCGACCGATTGCAATGCTATCCTGTATCCGGAAATTGTTGGAAAAAATTATCCTACGACGTCTCGACAATTGGGTTGAGGCGAACGGCTTGCTATCAGATACCCAGTTTGGTTTTCGGAGGGGAAAGGGAACGAATGATTGTCTGGCGCTACTTTCGTCAGAAATCCAACTCGCTTACGCAAAAAAAGAACAAATGGCGTCTGTGTTCTTAGACATAAAAGGAGCATTCGACTCAGTCTCCATTGATGTTCTCTCGGAGAAGCTACATCAATGTGGTCTTTCACCGATATTAAATAATTATTTATACAATTTATTGTCAGAAAAGCACATGCATTTTTCATATGGCGATTTGGCGACACTCAGAATAAGTTACATGGGCCTCCCACAAGGCTCTTGTCTAAGCCCCCTTGTCTATAATTTTTACGTGAATGACATTGATAATTGTATTGTCAGCCCATGCACTTTAAGACAACTTGCAGATGATGGGGTGGTTTCTGCCACAGGACCAAAAGCTATAAATTTACAACAACCATTGCAAGATAGCTTGGATAATTTATCAATTTGGGCTTTAAAGCTGGGCATCGATTTCTCTACGGAGAAGACAGAGTTGGTCGTTTTCTCAAGGAAGCGTGATCCAGCTCAGCTTCAGCTTCAGTTGGTTGGTAGAACGATAGCCCAAGTCCTGACTTTTAAATACCTTGGAATTTGGTTCGATTCTAAAGGCACATGGGGAGGCCACATTAGGTATCTAATAACGAAATGCCAACAAAGGATAAATTTTCTGCGAACAATAACTGGATCATGGTGGGGTTCTCATCCAAGTGACATGATAAGATTGTATCAAACAACAATACTTTCAGTAATGGAATATGGGTGCATCTGTTTCCGTTCAGCTGCGAACACTCACATTATTAAACTGGAACGGATACAGTATCGCTGTTTACGAATTGCCTTAGGTTGCATGCAGTCGACCCATACAATGAGTCTTGAAGTACTAGCGGGAGTTCTTCCTTTAAAAGACCGATTCTGGGATCTCTCTTCTCGTTTACTTATTCGATGTGAGGTTATGAACCCACTGGTAATTGAAAATTTTGAAAGACTTGTCGAGCTTCAACCCCAAACCAGATTCATGACAGTGTATTTCAATCACATGTCACAAGAAATAACGCCTGCTAGGTATGTTCACACATACGTCAATATACTAGATATTCCTGAATCCACTTTATTCTTCGACACGTCCATGCAAGCAGAGATTCGTGGAATTCCGGATCATCTACGCTCGCGGGAGATCCCTAAAATATTCACAAGTAAATATCAACACATAGACTGCCTTAAAATGTTTTACACTGATGGGTCACGAATCAGTGAGGCCACTGGTTTCGGTATTTTCAACAATAATTTTTCAATTTCTCTCAAACTTGCAGAACCCGCCTCTGTTTATATAGCGGAAATAGCAGCAGTTCACTATAGTTTTCAAATAATTAATACTTTACCCCCGAACCATTACTTTATCCTCACTGATAGTCTCAGCACAATTGCAGCTCTACGCTCAAAGAGGATTGATAATCACGATCCATTCTTTTTGGGGAAGATACGAGAATCTCTGAGTAACCTGACAAGAAAATGTTATAAATTTACCCTAGTGTGGCTCCCCGCCCATTGCTCTATTGCGGGCAATGAGAAAGCTGATAATTTAGCCAAGATTGGTGCACTAGATGGTGAAATATATGAAAGACCCATCGCTTACAATGAATTTTATAGCGCTTCTCGACAGAGGACACTTGCTAGTTGGCAAACATCTTGGGACAATGGAGATATGGGACGATGGCTACACTCAATTATCCCTAAAGTATCAACGAAGGCATGGTTCAAAGGATTGGATGTAAGTCGGGACTTCATCCGTGTGATGTCTAGGCTCATGTCCAATCATTATACTTTAGATGCGCATCTCCGTCGTATTGGGCTCGCTGAGGGTAATCATTGTGCTTGTGGAGAAGGTTACCACGACATTGAGCATGTTGTTTGGTCCTGCACTGAATATCGTGAAGCCAGATCACAATTAGTAGATTCTTTACAAGTCCGAGGAAGACCAATCCATGTTCCTGTTAGAGACATCCTGGCGTATCGCGATCCTCTATACATGGAACTTATCTATCATTTTCTAAAAACAGCGTCTGTCAAAATTTAATTAAATTCATCTCCTCATACTCTCATCCAAGGCTAATCATTCACCAATTAAAGTGTCCTAGAATATTTAGTTTTTAAATTTAGACAAAAACAGAAAAAAAGTAAATAAATGCACCCGAAAATACTAGATCATTATGAAATACAACAATGTAAGGAAAAAAGCAAACAATAAAGTGATTTCAGTGTTAGTTTTAGACAAAGTACTAGTATAGTTAAAATTAGTCTTAAGGATTTTTGTAACGTGCTATGTAAAAAAAGAAACTGGCGTAGAAAGCTTTTGCAAATGCCGTGTCAAATAAACGTATGGAAAAAAAAAGAATATTTAATTATTCCACATACAAAAACGTTCTTCCGCAGCAACTAATAGGAAAACTTTTAATTTAGTTTCAATCAGTTCATTGAAAAAAAAATGGAATAATGAAGTTGTAAAACTCGAACGTTCTGACAGAGTTTTCCTAATAATGGCATTGCTAAGCATTCGTTAAGAAAATAAATCTAGTTGCGTCCTTTTCAAATGGTAAAAGTCATAGTTTTAATTCACTTTTTAATACAGACTGCAGACTTTATCAATTATTTTTTGAAGTGCGGTTGCGGTAATACCGCGCGGTAAAAGTTCATTTCCCACACCGCATCCGTGGGAAAAAGTGTCTCACCGCACCGCAGCTTTGCGGTGCGGGTGCGGTAAATACCGCGCGGTTCAGAAGCGATATGGGCTTGTATGAGCGAATAGTGCCATCTGTTCCCTTCTTTTTTACGAGCACGATCACACTTTCCACGAATTCGGCTGGTGCGGTCGACATCAGAGCCTCGTTCAGAACGAGGTTGACTTCTCAGTGGATAACATCAAATGTGCGACGGTAGAATTCTTTTGGGAGCATCGGATCCTGGAGATTTTCTCGATGCGCTTGTATTTCGCATATATTTCGGCCGTTTTAATTTCGCTCATACAGGCTTCGTTCGCGTCGTTGTTTTCAGGAATAATTCATAGATGAAGTCGTTGTTTCTGTCTTCAAGCGTCTCTTCCCGCGTGTACAGAGTCTGGAAATACTGCAAGAAGTGTTGCTCGATGTCTTCGGAACGATCAATATTTTCATTTCGTTCGTTGTGCAGCTGTGTGATCGTTGTTCTTTTTCTCCTTCTCTCCCCTAGCTGGAATGTTGACAGAGGTTCGCCGGCGAAGTGTGTTTCATTAATACGTACGAACATGTGCGTGAATTTTCTCTGTTGCGTCAACATCTCTGCTTTTAGGCGATTGATAGTCGACAGCATACCTTGAAAGTAGCTGTCGTACGCTTGTGCAGGTTGTGTGTACAGTCGTTGGTGCTTGCGGTTCAATTTTTTGTAGGCCACACTTGATTTCCACCGGAAGAAGGATTTTATTTTGGGTTTTGCACACGCTAACCACCAACTTATCCATGACGGGAAATTTCGACGTTAGCGAGTCCAATACTGCCAGTTAGCGTGTAATTCATTGACGTTCTCAGCAGTAAGAAGATGAGGACGAAGGGATTAAAACCCTCTACCTGGTGGTCTGCCGAGGTGGGGAAGAGACATAGGCACGGTGATGGCTTTGTGATTCGTAAAGTAGCACAGGTGAGTGTTCGTTTTTCGTATCTGATCCAATAGACCATGTACACCCGGTCGAGCCTGGACATCGAGTTGTGTGTAATGTATGTGTGGCCCGGAATTTGACGATTTAGCTTAACCCACACATCACAAAGTTGCATTTGTTGGGTGATCGCTTTAAGAGATGGGCTTGAATTATACCCTGTCGCATCGCACTGCCGTAGTACGCAATTGAAATCGCCTGCCAATTTTCGGTCTGGTGGCGGAGGTAATGAGCAAGTGTGCTGTTGTAAAACCTCTCTCTCTCAGCTCTCGCGATGGTGCCGGACGGGGCATATACATTGCACAGAGTTGTGTTGGAAATTCGTAGGGCGATGTGCCGGCCATCTAGACTTTTTTCGACGTTGAAGATTACATTATAGTCGGGCAAGGAAAGTTGTTCGTTTTTGACTTCTTGTATAAAAACGATGTCTAGTTCCATCGTGCGAACGAAGGTTCGAAGAGTGTTAAGTTTCATTGTGCTCGTGATGTTGTTTATATTGATGGTGGCAAATTATAACTGGTGTGCTCCATTATAACACGTAATCTTCCTCCTGTGAAACGTTGATGATCGGTCAGTGTCGTCACTGTCGTTTTCCCTATCGTTGGGTGCGGGTCTGCGTGTTGCTTCTCCTCCGGTGATCGGTTGTTTGGCGGGAAATTTGAAAACGTCGTCGTTCGGCTGCCGAACTGTGAGAAATTCGAACGTCGTTGGCGGGGAATACTTCGAGCCAGATGGTTTAGTGCTCGGTTGTTTTAGTTGTATTGGTTTCTGGTAGGTTGGTATCGGTCGAGAGCCGATTGCTTCACGACTTTTGCGCACGATGTGTTGGTCTGGTCTGCGGCCAGCTTCTGGCCAGAAGTTTTTTGTTTGGAATGCATGGGATCCCGCTGCCCGATCAGAAACACATAACAGAAATATTTCAAAGCTATATCTCGCATTGTTACTTGCTATAAATTTCTGTTATTTTAACTACTAACCTAATTTATAACGCAATATGTTACAAAAATTGTGTTCTGGTATTATCTTGTTATTTCATTCTGATCGGGTGTGACCAATTCGTTACAGTGTCGACACGTTTGGTGTTGTCCGTAGTAGGATAGGGCTGTAATCTCTCAATCGATGGTGACAAACGATGGAATGTTCGTTTTTACCATCATCTTAACGATTCGCATACTAGTTGAGATGCCACCGAAAGCGTACTTCTCGTTCCACATCATGTCATGGATACGCTTGAAGAAATCCGATGATATCTTCATTTGTTACGTCTTCTGAGAGATTGTAGAGTTTTTTTCCGCTGCCCCGTCCTCCAACGTTATCCGAAGTTTGAAGATTTTTCCGTCGATCTCTGTCTCATTTAAGCTTGTGACCTTAACAAACGCACAACTGAGGCTTCGGTTTGGTTGAATTCGCACAACTTGGTTCTTTTGGAGCTCCAAAACGATACTGACGAAATGATGAAGGTCTTCATAAGATGGCTTCCGTGGTAGATGGGCATCAATACGAAACGTGTTCTCGCGGCGTCTCATTTCTCACTACTCGCGATAAATTCACTCGCCCCAAGGCTGAGTGACAGCTCAAAGATAATAGCTCGTGTTCGACTTCCGACGACCAACGATTCTAAACGCGTCTGCTCGACTCAGAGGTTGAGCGCTAACTGAATTGGATAAATACCGTGCGGTGTAGCCAAAACGTTATGAATGTCAGTCGTGAGTGAAAACCATAAAATTTTTTAAAAGCATTCTGTGTTATTCATGTTCTGTGGTTAATTTTCATTTGAGAGTTGGATCAATGTGAAACTTGACATTTTCCTATCCGCTTCTTAGCTAATTTCTTCAGATTGAACGCAAGTATTTTCTAATTTTCAGGCAAGCTGAAGATACCAACTCATCTCTCTGGACAGATGGCAGATTCAAATCCAATCATGGTTACAGCCAAACCTATCAGCATCACAAGGAGCATGACGAAAAAATTCTTAGTGTTTGCGGCAAAAAGAAGTGTTCTCATTGCAATAATGAATTAGGTAAATAGATCGACTGGTTCACTACTGGAATGTGATATTTCAACTACTCAAATTTATTTCAGGACAAGGGGCAGCTATGGTTATCGAAAGTCTTGGTTTGTTATACCATATTGAATGTTTTAAATGCTGCGTTTGTCAAACACGACTTGGCGATGGATTCAAGGGTACCGATGTGCGAGTGCGGAAATATGAGCTACATTGCCCAAATTGCTTTTCAAGTGAAAATGGCGTCAAGTTCAGTTGCGTGTAGTTATATTGTTATACAACTTGTTGTACATTTAGATATAACCAAGATCGTTATAAGTATCATATTTATTGGTATGGAATTTTAATTATAGTTGAATAAATTGAATAAATATCAGCTAGTTATGGGACGGAAGTAAAAAGGAATATTGATCATTTTAGTTCAAAGGGTGTGCGAAATTAAATTATATCACAAAAAAACGCTTCATTAAAATTTACCATTCATTCGATTGTTTTCAAATTTTTAGGGATTTAAACAAATCATATTATTTAACGTTTTACATGTGGATTTCATTAAATTTCATAGCCATTTCTTAACACTACTCATAAGGTCTTATTCAAGGTTTGGATCAACTTGCGTTTGTGTAGATATCCTTTTTTTCCTCATTTCTGCTGGCGGTGTAAAAGTGGGAGTAATATTTCTACCTGGTGCCACTGGACAACCTAGTTGTCAGCAGACAGGAAAAGCACAATGTACCATTCATTCTTTAACTTTATTATCTTTATTAGTCTTATACTCCAACAGGCATACCAAAACCGCAATGGTGTTGGCCTTTAGGGGGGTGGGGGCGGGTAAGGGTTTCAGCGTGAAAAAATTACTTTTTGCGATTTTTTAGAACTTTGCGTGAAGCGAATTGATCAAAACTTTTGCACATTATAGTATATCGTTTCAATAACATGCTGTAATTTTTCTATGCAAAAATATCGACAAATTCCAAAACTACTTACCCGATTTTTTTTTCAAACTTTGCATGCACATTCTATGTAAAAATACCTAACCCCTACGTTGAATTTTTGAGATAAATTTTCAATTACGCTTTTTTTACTCATTTTAAATAAAAATTGCTATTTTTCACGAAAAATTCCGCCTTTTTATGAGTAAACACCCCTTTAAATGAAAAATTATCTCAAAAACTCAACGCAGGGGTTAGGTACTTTTAACATAGAACGTGTATGTAAAGTTTGAAAGAAATCGGTTAAGTAGTTTTGGAATGGTAGGTAACATCGTAAATCATGTTTTTTTCCAGAGACGTTGTACAAAAAACTTCGTCACCGAGTCGTTTGCCGTTATTTTTGCATAGAAAAATTACTGCATGTTATTGCAATGATATACCATAATGTACAGAAGTTTTGATAAATTTGCTTCACGCAAAGTTCTAAAAAAATCGCAATAAAAAGTGTTTTTTTTTTCACGCTGAAACCCTTACTACCCCCCCCCCCCCTTAATAATAAGTGTCAAGTGTCAAACTTGGACATCGTGTAAGTTTTTAGTTGAGTTTTTTTACGTTTTTGATAGTGTTATTATCATTCAACCGATTCTGTTCTGTATCCGACGTATTCGGAACTACCTCTGATACCATCGTATAGTGAAAGTGTTTCGATATAGTGTTTATTTGCTGTTTTTGTGCTGTTTGTACAGTCATCTTGTAGTTTTTTTCCCGCATTATCGACCGCTAGCACCAGCCGCCGCAAATTCGTTATTCATCCAGTGAAGCCCTCTGTGTCATCCACTTATCTACTGGTTCGCGAGTGCTGAGCAAAACATACATGGATAAACAAAAATGCGGATTTTGTCATGATATGAACAATTTGGAACCTATGTCGTCGCTGTTGTGCTATCTTATGACAACGCACATTTCGAGAAAAACGATTTTTAAAGTTTGAGATTGAATATCTTGACACTTATAAATGGTATAAATAATTCAAAGAAAACAAATTATGCTTCTATCTATTCTGCATTAATCTCTCAAATATTACGAAAATCGGTTAACTACATTGTGAGTTTTCTTTAAAAATGTAAACAAAAGTCGGTCTCACACGTGTCATAGGTGTGTATTGATGACAAAATTTGTATGGCGTGTCATAATCGTGCATGGAAAATTTTCCATACAAAAAATCATCAATTATTAGCTTTTAATCATATCTTTGGCTTTATTTGATCTATAAACAATAGGTGAGATGCATTTTGAAGGAAATGAGTCAGGGATTCTAGAAAAAATAGTTATTTTTGGTAACAGTGTTGCCAAATATGCTATATTTCCAGTTTAAAACTAAAATTGCATTTTTCTCACATTTCGTGCATTTTTGTTTAGAAAATGATTATGCCATTGTGTTTATCAGATAGTTTTACATATAAAAACATACTTAAAAATTTCTCAGCACGTTTCTCGCTATATCTCAGTAACCAATCAGAGTGTCAAAATTCTGTAAACGCCACTTTGTAGAGATTTTTTAGACAAGTAATGTGGCATATCTAACTCAGTTTACCCCAAAATGGCGTTTGTCATAAGATAGCACAACAGCGACGATGTGTTGTGGCATGTGTGAAACTCCTTTCCTTATTAGCCAAAATTGTTGTGGATTCAATCTTCGCCCCTGTAAGGATGTCTTTGCCCAAGGCAAGGCTATATTTATTTGTACAACATGCAGGTACTAGCCTAATGGTAAGAGTATTCGAGCGTATATAGCGGAGCAAAACAAAAACAATGATTCTGCAAGCGCAAGCACCGACAATATCTCGACACAAATACAACAACTGTTTGGTATTGTGGAGGTGCTAAGAAAAAAAGATGGGTGGGCAATGTCAGAGACATAACCTGAGTGAAGTAGAATACACTTTAGGCTGTTAATGCGAATGCTACAATTCTGACTATCTTCTGATAGGTTATATTAAAACCAGCTATTTCGTTATTTTAATGGAAATACCGAAATATCGGTACACGTACATCGAAACCTAAAATATTCCAACATATTTATCCTCATATGGTAACCCTGAAAATAGCATTTAATGAGAGTGAAACAATTCATTTAGCAACAGTAGAGAATCGTATATACTTGTACCGTTATTTCGCTATTTCCATTAGAAATACCGAAATAACTTATTTTAATAAAACCTTTCAGAAATTAGTGAAAATTGCAGCATTCGTATTAACAACTTAAAATGTATGCTACTTCATTTCGGTAATGTCGTTGACATTGCCTAACCATCTTTCTAATCTAAAAAAGAACAATTCTAGAGAAAATTTAGAATAGGACGTAAGTAACAATGAGAGATGCTCTTTGGGGTCTTTCTCTTCTGTTTATTACTCGACCATTTCAACATTTACTCTACTCTTTGTATAATATTCTAGTAAAAACTGCCGGCTTTCGATATGTACTGGAAAATTAGTGCAAAGTGTTGTAATGACGTCGTAATAAACAAAAGAGAAAGTAAACAAAGAGAGGCTCTCAATGTTACTTACGTCCTATTGAAAATTTTCTCTAGAATTGTTTTGAAAACCTAATAATTGCATAACCTAAGACGACTTAAAGCTACACTTTTGTGAAATCTCGACAAAAAACAAAATTACGTGTTAGTCCAACGAGCTTTTTGTCCCAGTGCACTATGGAGTGGCTAGAATAAAAAGTTGGATAGGGAAAATTTTTTTCTAACTTTTTAATCAAATTATATTTTTTATACATTCTTCAATATTTTCTACATCATGTATCATTAAAATAATAACTAAAAACTTTGATTTAAATTTGTGACACGCGGTCAAACATTATTAAAAATTAACACGTTATTTTTCTATTCAATCAGGCAATAGGAAATAGTTTCTACTGAAATTGAACAATGCAATCAATGAAGCATAATTGGCCTGCGTTAAGCCAAACCGAACTTAGCGCCATCATTTTTTTCTGATGTTTTTCATGCCAAAATTCATTTTTGAATAACTTATCATTAACATAGAAATTTTATGAACACTTATATCCTTTCAGTTGATTTGAGTTCCCAGAAATAAATAAATGTGGGTGTTTCTAGAACTACATCAGATGCAATAGCGTTTTTAGAGAATATATCTCAAAATGGCGCTTGGTCCTCTTTGGCTTAACACAGGCCAATTATACTAGGAAACGTTGCTTATGGCTTATTATAACTACTCTAATGCTGGAAATATCGAAATAAAAAAGTCAAACTATTTTGTTTTTAAAAATAAAGTTACATGTTTGTTTTATTATTTTAACACTATTTCGTAATTAAAAAAGTTATCAAATTAGGTCAAATTAAGATAAAAGGTTCAAAGCATACGATACTATCAGCTATTGTCAGTCAATCGCTGGTGAATACTCATCCGACCGCGTCCGACCGTTGGTTTGAGAGCAATTTGAAAATAGTAGTTTTTACATGATTTCGGTGATTTTTATCAAACATTACAAGCAACTATAAGTCTTGTTTCACTGGATCGCTTACTAAGATTTCTTATCAGTTTCGTAAATTGTTTACCGTATATAGTAGTCATATATTTTCGATGACAAACCCTCACCTCCCTCTCTCCTCGCCTTTTCAAATTAGTATTAGATCTTATAGTTGAAGAACAAATAGTCAACGAGGAATGTTAACGTTACACACTTTTCTGCAGTACACAGTAGATCTTCCGAAAAAAGTTTTTAATGCTCTTGTTCATAGCTGATAAACGGAAAGAGTGTTTTTCTGTAACTTGCTATTTGCCAAGAGATTGAGATTCCCTCAGTAATTTTTCATCTACATCGACACAAATATTTTCTCTGGGTAGTCATTTACATCCGCACTTCAACCTTTGAACAAAACATACATACACAATGACGAACAACATTGTTGTGACTGTAATATTGAATGCATGTATTCAAAGCAGCAGTTTCTGTAGTATTCAGTTAAGTATCGTCTCCTTTAAATTTTTTTTTGTTTTGAGAAAAATAACATAAGGTTTGGAATGATTATCAAAAAAACAATGCAGTTTATGTATTGTCCCCAGTGCCAAGGCAAATATAATAAAAATACGTTAGAAAATCGTCCTACAAATGTTACTATATGGTTTCATTTAGGTTAAGTTTTTGAAGAAATATTAGAAGAAAAAAATTTCACACTGTTAGGTGGATTTTTTTATGAAAATGTGCTCAACATCAAATATTTTAGCTTCTCTTGAATTATCATTGCAAAATAATATATAGAACAGCAGAAAATAATTTTGTCCAGGTTTTCGACCTAGTTACCCCATAGTGCAGTGTTGTGAATTATTAAAATTTTGAACATTTTTCAAAGTGTTATAATTGCGATTACAGGGGGAAATGTTGGTTGAATGATATTTATTAAATTCTCCCAATTAATGTTCTATAGCTAAACTATGATTATATTTCCTTAGGAGGCGAGTTTCATCCCATATTTTCATAAATAATAATATGCTCGAACCTTAACCAAGCAGGTATCTTAGAGTGGAGTTTTCACAATAATGGAATTTTTCACTTGTGTAGCCGCGATATTCGCAAACAAAATAAATAAAATGCACATTGCGTCATTTAGCCGCACATAAACTAAGCCGGGCTTAATGTGGATACAATTAATCTGTTTTATGGAAAATGTGTTTATAGCATGATGATACGTTAAACTTTTTCTAGGGGGGGGGGGGGGGTGATCTGGCAAAAGTCTACGTTTGTCTACGAGGGGAAGGGGGGGTCTTTGAAAAAGTCTACGTAGACTTTTATTTTTTGTTATTCTCGTATTACTAATTATGAATGGGATTTAAAGAGAGTTGTATTCAAAATATCGGTCTATTCAGTATTTATGCAGAAACTTCAAAGCTAGTACACTATTGAGGTAACTACTCGTTAAGCGACCACTCAACCCAGAACCCACGATTTTTTTTGGACAACCTCACACGTTGTTGTTGCTTGCGTATATTTTGAGATAATTTTGATTTACGAATAATACAAAATGACAGTTCTAAATAGGGTTCGTCGCGGTGCGGATGTGGGCGGTAAATGGATTGTCCGCACCGCAACCGCAAAAAAATAATAAAACCGCACCGCAACCGCACTTTATTTACCGCACCGCACCGCGCGGTAATGCGGTAAATGCGGAAAAATTTTAAATTTAAAAAAAGTGTTGGAAAATTGCTCATTTGTGTAACAGTATATAATAAAATGTTATTTTTATTCACACGAAATTTAACTTTAAGAGACTCCTCAGAATGTAATGTTTATGAAAAAATCAACTTTTGCATTTTCTATTAATAAAATTCCGTTCATTTTAAGGCAAACATTATACATTCAAACAAGGTTCTACTGCAGTAATAGGAAAACTTTTATTTTAGCAACCCTTCAGTTAATTGAAAAAAGGGGAATAAAAATATAATAAGAAATAAAGTTGCATATTTTTTTCTTTAAATTTTCAATGCTTTTGACATATGAAAATAAAATGGATGATTTTCGCATTTACGTAGTAAAACCACCTTTCATTCTTAATGGAATTTCACCAACAAAAATTTAAAGTCGAAATACCAGTACTCCTATATAGTAGCGCATATATTCCAATACAGTGAAATAAAAACATATTGTATTTCATCAATAAGAACGACGCCATATTTGACGAAAAAATTGCTCTATACATTACATCTAATCAGGTGTCCGGTCTCAACCGGTACAGAATTATTGAACATTAGAAAAACTGCAAAAAATGTATGATTTAGCATACAGCAGAAATGATTTTTAAAAATCGGGGGTTTTACGGACAATATATCTCAAAACTCTAACTCCCGCATTCTTCAAGAAACAGATGTATACTCATTCAAAAACTAAGATTGCTCCCTTTAAAAATGTATGAAGTATAAAAAAAGTTATGTAGCATACTTTTTGAGAAAGAGTCCATTAAAATTGACTGTAGAAAAATTTACATTGAATTTACACAGCAATCAAAGAAGATAGAAATACGATGTTGAGGATCGAATGATAGAATAATCATCCAAATTTGGACCCCTCCTTATTTTTGACGCTTTCATACATTTGTATCCTTTACGGCCAATTATTGCAAATTCGTTTGGTTTGACGAAGATAAATATATTCTTTGGATTGTGTTTAAGTCCCAGCATAATTAGTTGATTTCTAATTCCTTTAAATTAGTCAAAATTCGCAATTGAAAAATTGATATCGTATACGATTCATAATTCCACGATTTCCAACAGAAATCGGGAGAAGTGATGCACTTTTAAATTGGATTTAAGAGAACAAATGTATTGTTTTTAAATGATCTAATAATTTTGTCTCTATTTGGATCTTGCATTTCATGTATTTGAAATGGTTAGTTTGTGAATTTTTACTTAGAAGTATCAAATAACTAGTCCAAAATATGTCGTAAAAATAATAGCGTCAAAATTTTTCGGACACAGCTAGATTTTCTTTCGTAATAGCAGTCTGTTTATCAATTTAGAATAATCAAAATTATCACTTCATCAATTATTTTTTGAAGTGCGGTTGCGGTAAAACCGCGCGGTAAAAGTTCTTTCCCGCACCGCATCTGCGGGAAAAAGCGTCTCACCGCACCGCAGATTTTGCGGTGCGGATGCGGTAAATACCGCGCGGTTGTGGTAATTACCGCAACCGCGACGAACCCTAGTTCTAAAGACGATCGCCCAAAATTCCTCTCGACGGAAGATTTCGACTGTGAAATCATCTGAGACACCCCTAGTTAGCAGACATGCATGGATCATTAACCTTCCGACAGTCTCGCTTGTGCACTGAGTGCACGCTGCTCTGAAAATCTAGCGAAATCGTCTTAGGACACCAGAGGAATTCCACGAAGATCCGTCCGAAAATCTTTAAAATCGTGACCGACCATCTTAGATTCCAATGAAACTTTACACGTTTTACCGTCATGCAAGACTAAATATTTTCCACAGGCAATAAGATTATTTTGACACAAGAGCAACTTTTCAAAAGGGCGTAAACGTTTCTACGCGCATGAATTTCAAAAATTTTTTGTTCGATTACTGTATTTTATACAGCAAAACTATCTGAGAATGAGTTACAGGGAATGATGGAGAAAAAATCAGTAAAAAGATTTTCCTAACAATAACTTCGTACATGTTTTAAAATTTCATACTAATTGACATACAAAATTGTAATTCTATTACAGAATATAATTCTAAGCACCATTTAAAATCAAAATGCATTTAACAAAAATCTTCCAAAATGCGATAGTTTTCGAGATATTTCAAATTTTGCTCCTTCGAAAACAATTAATTCGTGTAATTATGCTCTTTTTAAGAGTTATTCGCGTTACCCCATCAAAAAATGTCAAAAATTTAATGTTTATCGTTTTTAAGACGTAAAAGCAACTTTTTAGTGTATTTGGATCCTGGAGAAGCTTTCAATAAAAAAGTTTTCCTAACAACAACTTTTGACATTTTTTATAATTCTTGCAGTCAAAAATACAATTTTCTTTTTGAATATGATTCTAAAAGCCATTTTAAATCGAATGCTCTTAACAAAAGTTTTCTAAAATGTAGTAGTTCTCGAGATATTTTAACTTTTGTTTTAACAACACAATTATTTTGTTTTATTACGACCTTTTCATAAGTTAGTCGCGTTTCTCCATCAACAATAATAGGTTTTTCAAAAGGCCCGTAAACTTTCGTGCAACTTTCTCTTCGACATCAAGGCGATATTGTGAAACATTTTAAAGTTACATGAAAACAACCAACATATGATTCAGCTATATAGTATAATTTACAAACAAAAAGTTTACAAACACACAGAAATGAGGTGCGAGTAATCAATTTGTGCGGAAGAAACTTTTTAGTGAAGTGATTGTTTCCAGACTAGTACGCCTACTAATTTAACTGCGAATCACCTCAGAATATTATCAGCTTTACGGAGTTTGTGTTATCCAGACAGAATAAAATTCTAATTCGGAATAAATAAGCAGAAAAAAAACTTTACATCTCATCAAGCTGTAAACTTAGACATTTTATACGAGCAGTGTTATGATTGTGTGAGTAATATATCATTAAAATGCCAAAATCTGTGAGCGACCGAGTACAAGCTTCTTCGTCCCATGATAACATGGCACTCACTGATCTCGCTGATTGGATGAATTCGATGCTGAAAAGCTTCTCCACTGACATGAACGCATTAGTAAACAAGGCTGTTGTAACGATGGTTGAACAGATTGCCCTATTGAAAACCCAGTATGAGGAAAAATTCAGTTTGCTTGCTAAATCGGTCGAATTAGTAAAATCCATGGCACTTGTGCAGGCAAATAAAGTGGAGAATGTGTCGAAACGTAATGAGCTGATCATCCATGGAGTTCCGGCAGTTCGTGATGAATGTCTGTATGATTATTTCATGAAATGGTGCATCAATTTGGGCTATGTCAAGGATGAAGTTCCAGCAGTACACATGTATCGTCTCGCAGGGCTGCCAGCTGTTGCAGGGAAGAAGTCACCGATACTGATTGAGTTTGCTTTCTGCAGTCAACGAAATGATTTTTTCGGGCGCTATTTACGAACCCGTACGTTGTCGCTTCAGTTGCCTGGATTTCATAGACACGTTCGACCCTTTGTCACAGAAAATCTAACTCTAACTGCAAGAAAGGTGAAATCAACTGCATCTCGATTAAAGAAAGCAGGAATGTTGCGTCGAGTATTCGTTAAAGATGGTGTTGTAAATATATATACGAATGACAATCGGAAACTGGCTATATCAACTGAGGAAGAACTACATGATGCGCTGTATACACAATAAACCTATCCAAGCAGTTATTGTTAAATTCCTTCCAATCTTATCATTATTTTCCTCTGATTCCTTCCTAAAAGTCAAGCTGTTTGCTGCATGATGCTGTCCCGACCGTTTGCTGTTATTGTTGCTTTGCTGTTGTTGCTGCTGAAGTTCATCGTTACTGATATGCTGAGTTACGTTAGAAAAACGAATTTTAGTGAAATAATCACTTCTAGAAAGTTTCTTTAGTCGCAAGAAATATAAGATGATATTTATTTGGATTTTAAAACATGAAATTAGTTTACTGTTAGATTTACATTCAAGACATTTATTTTTTATTGCTATGCTAGTTCGCGTCTTAATTTTATATAATGGGTAATCCCGTCCAAAACAACTCCTCTTCAAATATGGATTTACCTAGCATTGTACTTAACGCTGCTCTCCCTAAAAATAAATTTTCGGTGTGCTCCATTAATGCACAAAGTATATGCGCTAACAAAATGGTAAAGCTAAATGAGTTACAGTATCTAGCAACTAAAACGAGTTTGGATGTTATATGCGTGGTTGAGTCATGGTTAAACAATAGAACGTGCGATTCGGCATTAAATATAAATGGTTATAGTATGGTAAGGCACGACCGGGTTGGCAGGCTGGGCGGAGGAATCCTAATATTTGTTAAACACAAAGTAAAATTTAAGGTAGTTGAGCTTTCTACAAATGAATTGAATACTGGAAGCACTGAATATGTATTTCTGAAAATTATCTTGCATGAATCAGTAATCCTGATCGGAGTTTTCTATAATCCTCCTTCATCAAATTGTTGCGAACTACTGTTTGAAAAGCCAAACTTAATTGGAAACAACTATGATAATATGATATTATTGGGAGATTTAAATACTAACTTGAAAAGTGCAAATAATAGGGTTTTAGCTTTTAAAGATATGTTAACTGCTGTTTCAATGTATAATCTTGGGATTGAACCAACGTTTTTCCATCGAAGTGGATCATCGCAATTGGATTTGATTTTAACTAATCAGCCCTCCAAAGTTATAAGGTTCAATCAAATAAGCCTCCCAGGTTTCTCTAGCCATGACATGGTATTTGCATCGTTTGAATACAACAATAAGTTTGAGAAAAACCTTTTTACATATCGTGATTATAACCAGTTGAACATTCACCATGTTGAAAATGAGTTTAGTAATATAGATTGGGGCATATACTATCAATTACATGATCCTACCATGCTCCTGGACTCAGGGGCGGCGAAAAACTTTACGCCCGAGTGGGTAGAAAGCATAGGGTGAGGGGTCCATTAGTAACGATTTTTCCCTTTTCGCAATGCACACGCTTACATTTCATTCACATTAAATCACGTTCGTTTATGCAAATGGAATTATGGTACATCGATGTTTTCAAATATGTGTAGTGCGAGATACTTACGCTGCGCATCTACATTTTTTGAAATGGTTCAAAATTTCGAGTGGGTAATTACCCACTCGGTTATTTTCGGTATGGGTAGTACTACCCATACTACCCACGCTTTCCGCCGGCCCTGCCTGGACTTTTTTAATAGCAGTATTCGGATATTATTGGACCGGTGTGTTCCCTTGAAAACTATTAGAACAAAGCAAAAGTACAACCCTTGGTTTACCACTGATATACAAAAATCAATGATTGATCGAGACTTAATGTACAGAAGGTGGAAATCGATGAATAGCGTGCAAGATCACACCACCTTTAAAAGGTTACGGAATAGAGTAACTTGCAGTATTCAGAACGCTAAAAGACTATTTGGAGCAAACGTTTGGAAATAATATAAGCACACGCACATTTTGGCAAAAAATTAGGCAATTGGAGATTAGGTAAAATACATCCAATGATATTGATAATTATTCAGCGAATGAAATAAATGATTATTTTACAAATTCATTTTCACAGACTCAAATTACTGAATCTGATACGCCAATTGTTCGTGATGAGGACAACTTGTTCTTTTTCAACGAAATTCAGGAGCATGAAGTAGTTAATACGATATACAGCATTAGCTCAAACGCAGTCGGACTTGATCAAATTCCCCTCAGATTTATTAAAAGTATATTACCGATTCTTCTACAACCAATAACCTATTTATTCAATTGCATAATCAGGTCTAATATTTTTCCATCAGGCTGGAAATTTTCGAAGATTCTTCCCATTCGAAAGAAAAGCAGTCAGGACAATTTATCAAATTTCAGACCTATATCAATTCTTCCAGCCTTATCCAAAGTATTCGAGAGGATAGTCAAAAATCAGATAAACATATTTTTAAACAGTAAAAATCTACTCTCGCCATACCAATCGGGTAACAGATCTGGATTGAGTACAAAAACAGCTATGCTCAAAATTATAGATGATATTGGTGCTTTAATAGATAAAGGTGGCTCTGTAATCATGTTATTGCTAGATTACTCCAAGGCTTTTGATACAGTGAACCACAAGAACCTATGCAAGAAATTAAGATCGCATTTCAATTTTGCATTGAGTGCCACTTGCTTGATCCACTCATACCTAACAAACAGACAACAAGCAGTTTTCCATAATAATACCTTATCAATTTTTTTACCGATTTTGTCTGGTGTTCCCCAAGGTTCTGTACTTGGACTGATGCTTTTTTCTCTTTACATAAATGATTTGCCAAATGTACTTAAATATTGTTCTATACATATGTTCGCCGATGATATTCAATTATATTTTAAGTGCAATAGTTTATCAACAACTCAAATAACAGCAATGCTGAATGAAGAATTAGCTAGAATACTTGAATGGTCAAAATAAAACGGTTTGAAACTAAATGCTTCTAAAACTACTGGTTTATCTATTTCTCTATCCAATACGAACTTCGATCAATCGCGACTGAAGCTTTTTATTGGACAGGATCGAATTCGGTTTATTGATGAAGCGGTGAGCCTAGGAATCACGATACAGTCTCGATTCTCATGGGACAGGCATCTGCTAAACCAATGCGGAAAAATGTATGCAGCCCTGAGATCACTTCGCCCATGGGCTACATATCTCAGCACGGGTTGTAAGCTTAGACTGTTTAAGTCATTGATATTCCCGCATTTAAGCTCAATGGATTTCCTCCTCTCAACTGCGTCGGCTGCTGTACTTAATAGGATTAAAGTCGCACTAAATTCGTGTGTGCGTTTTGTTTATAGTCTGAATCGGTATAGTAGTGTCACTCATCTTCAAAAAAAACCTGATCGGTTGCACATTTCAAAACTTTTTCAAAGCAAGGTCTTGCATCATCCTTCAAAGAATAATAAAAACAAGAAAGCCACAGTATTTATACACCAAACTTCATCCATTTAGGAGTCAACGAAATAATAAATTTGTGATTCCCAGACACCAAACTGCTCTATATGGTAAATCCTTTTTTGTTCGAGGAATAGTTTACTGGAACGAGCTGCCAGCAAGTATTTCTTAAATCCAAAATTGTGTAGTATTTAAAAATAAATGTCTTGAGTGTTTTTGTTGAAGTCATTTTCTTGTCATTGTTAATATTTGTAAGTTTTTATTCTTTCTTCTGTTTTGTGTTCGCGATGCACTTGTACCTTAGAAAATATCATTGTAACGTCAAAAAGATGTACATCTTATGTTACTTGTGAAATAAATATAATAATAATAATAATAATAATAATAATAATAATAATAATAATAATAATAATAATAATAATAATAATAATAATAATAATAATAATAATAATAATAATAATAATAATAATAATAATAATAATAATAATAATAATAATAATAATAATAATAATAATAATAATAATGATAATAATATTAATAATAAAAATAATAATAATAATAAAAATAATAATAATGATAATAATAATCAACAGACCCTATGGTTGAAAGATATTTTGGTTGCTTTCATGTAACTTTTAAATGGTTTACAATATCGCCTTGATGTCAAACAGAAAGTTGCACGAAAGTTTACGGGCCTTTTGAAAAACTTATTATTGTTAATGGAGAAACGCGACTAACTTATGAAAAGGTCGTAATAAAACAAAATAATTGTGTTGTTAAAACAAAAGTTAAAATATCTCGAGAACTACTACTATTCACAACAAGTCGTCGTCAAGTTCGCACGCTTTTATCGTTCGATCCAGGTGCCGTGCGCGATATTTCATTTAGTTTTTTATTAATTCAGCTTTTCGTGTGTGTACATCAATCATAATGAGTTGCGAAATTTGCACTTTCGACACTTCCGCCGATACAGTTATGTGGACGTGTATAGGTTGCCCAAGAAAATTCCACGCCGCTTGCATTGGAGTGACTGTTCCGAGGGGATCACTGCGGAAGAAGGACAAGAGGGTGAACATCAACTCGTATCTATTACCGTGCTGTGAATCATGTCAAGAATTGATGCAGGCCAAGATTGAGTTCAAAGGGCTTATTGAACAACAACAACTTCTGGAATCACAACTGCAAGCCAATACGGAAGTAATGCACCGGCTCGCGTTTCAACTGGAGAAGCCTAACATAGTTCACGAAGCGATCGATGGCCTAGAAATTTTGCTTACAACAATAAAACAGGAATTGATAGCAATAAACAAAAACAGCAGTTTGACTGGAAGTGTTGTTGCCATTAAAAATCACATTACCTCGCTATTCGATACAGCAATGACGACAACGAAAAATAATGTCTATAGCACGCTGAAAACGGTAACGTCAGAGCTATCAGCTGAACTGCGCACCATGAATGATGAAATAAACCAGCTTAATCAACTGTCTCTGGACACAGCGGCTAGTATTACTATGACGTCAAACCCGACGCTGGGGATTGATATTCTTGACGAGCTTAAGTCTCTGTCAGCGAACATATCCACCAGTCAAAACTTCACAAATTCTGCGCTAACTATTGATATCCTCGACGAACTTAAGGCGCTTTCATCAAACATAACGGCAAGTCAAAACGCTACATCATCGCTTGATTCATGCCCCAGTTTGGAAGCCGAATTAAATAACGACAAAAATATCGATAACTCAGGTTGGCGCTTTTTGGGTACAAGGAAAGTATGGAAAGCAGACTGGAGCGATTACGATGCACGCAAATTAAGAAACCTGAACCAGCAAAAACAGGCCGAAAAGGCTAGAAGACGTAAAAAAAGATCGAGGCGAAATAATAATAATAACGTTAATGAAAAAAACAAAAGCACCACAAATTTTCCTCGACCTGATCAAGAGCAAGCAGCGCGCCACTCACGACAGCCAGTTAATAGTAACCATACGAGTAATACCAATCGCAGAATCACATTTAGGGCCGGCAACACCCACTATAACAAAAACCATACGAGTAGTCACTACAACAATAGTTTCCTGCCACCGGATAGAGTGCTTCTTGCGGCTGCAAAAGATCATTTCTCAGGACCCCCCACGAACTATAGGCCAACAATTCAGTTTCAAAGAGGACCGACATTGAATCCCTATCCAGTGGATGATTTACCACGGTCGACGATGCAAATGCACCCAACATCGGAGCGCTTGTCAACAGTTTTGTGTAAGGCGTGCCATTCTCAACATTCGTGTTTTCGACGACATTGACGCATTCCCTAGAAGAAGGAAATGACGAGGACACCGCAGTTTGCCAAGATTCGACGCCATTTGAACGACAACAAAAAGAGGTAATCTCGATTCCTCAAGTAGAGTCGTCAGTAGAAATTTTAATTTACTGTCAAAATTTTAATAGAATGAAAAGTGCATCGAAAATGAATGAAATTCACAAGAATATTTTAAGTAGCTCCTATACAATTATTTTGGCTACAGAAACTAGTTGGGACGAAAGTGTTAGAAGTGAAGAAGTTTTCGGGAACAGCTACAATGTGTTTAGAGCTGACCGTGACATTCATATGTCTGAAAAGAAGTCAGGAGGGGGAGTTTTAATAGCAATTACATCAAAATTTAATGCAGAAATCATTACTACAAGGAAATTTAAAGAATTTGAGCATGTGTGGGTTAAAACCCATCTGGCAGGTGAAACACATATATTTGCCTCTGTGTACTTCCCCCCAAATAATGCCCGCAAAGATACATTTGAAAAATTTTTTCTTATTGCCGAAGACATTATAACCAAGCTCCCCCCAGAGGTAAAAGTTCATATTTATGGTGACTTCAATCAACGAAGCATTGACTTCTTTCCAGACACTGAAAATGAAAGCATTCTACTTCCAGTCGTTGGGGATAACGAAACTCTGCAGGCCATATTTGACAAAACTGCAAGTTTAGGACTTAACCAAATTAATCATGTTAGAAATCAGCAAAACTGTTATTTAGATTTATTATTCACAAACATTCTTGAAGACTTCTGTGTCACCGAATCATTAACTCCACTATGGAAAAATGAAGCGTTTCATACAGCAATAGAGTTTTCTGTATTTGTACATGATAACAAAAGACCCGATGACTGCGAGTACGAAGAGGCCTTTCAATTTCAATTGGCAAATTTTGACAACATAAAACAAAGACTAAGCAGTATAGATTGGCAAACGTTGTTTAGAAATGAAACAAGTATCGAAAATTCAGTAGACGTCTTTTACACAAAATTGTTTGATATAATAGTTGAACAAGTACCACTGAAAAAAATTAGGCGACAAGGCAACACAAAATATCCAGTTTGGTATAACGAGCAAATTAAAAATTTAAAAAATCGTAAACAAAAGGCCCACAAAAAGTATAAAAAAATCAGAAATGAAAGGAACTTATTTAACTATTTGGACATTTGCGATCAACTAAACCTATCCATTAAAATAGCATTTGAAGAGTATAACTCAAAAACCGAACTTCAAATAAAATCTTGCCCAAAAAATTTCTTTAATCATGTTAAAAATAATTTAAAATCGGAAAACTTCCCTTCAAAAATGAAACTTAAAGAAAATGTCGGTGTCAACGCGGAACAAATCTGCAATCTTTTCGCAACCTTCTTTCAAGACATCTATACCACATTTTCTGAAGAAGATCGTGATCGCGAATATTTCGGTTTCTTCCCAGAATTCACCACAGACATTGGCGTCAATCATGTCAGTGTGCAAGATATTATGGAGGCTTTAAACAAACTAGATGCCTCCAAAGGTTCTGGACCTGACGGGATCCCACCCGTATTTATGAAGAACTTAGCGTTGGAACTCACAGCTCCTCTGTTTTGGCTTTTTAACATGTCGCTTGAATCTGGCATTTTCCCCAATTTATGGAAAAGCTCGTACCTGGTACCCATTTTTAAAAGTGGCAAAAAATCTGACATATGTAACTACCGTGGAATTGCCATTATGTCATGTATGCCTAAACTCTTTGAAGCAATCGTTAACGAAAAACTATTCAATCAAATCAAAAACAGAATTACTAACACGCAGCATGGGTTCTTCAAAGGACGTTCAACTAATACAAATTTACTAGAATTCGTTAACTACTCATTGATTGCAATGGAGAATGGAAACTACACTGAAGCTCTTTACACGGACTTTAGCAAGGCATTTGATCGTATCGACATACCCTTGCTATTATTCAAACTGAAAAAATTAGGAATTGAATCAGGTCTTCTCAAATGGCTCGAATCATATTTAACTAACCGTCAACAAATAGTTAGATTTAAAGGGAAGAAATCGAATCCCATTCAAGTCACATCAGGAGTTCCTCAAGGCTCCCATCTAGGCCCTCTTTTGTTCATTTTATTCGTAAACGACATATCATACATTCTCAAAAACATAAAAGTTCTTATCTATGCCGACGACATGAAGCTCTTTTTAGAAATTAGGAACGAACAAGACATAAAGATATTACAGGAAGAAATACATATGTTTTACCTCTGGTGTAACAAAAGCCTTCTGCAACTAAACGTAAAAAAATGTAATGCAATAACTTTTAGTAGGAAACGAAATACACCTGACATTTCAATCACTCTAGGAAATCAAGTGGTACAAAAGTGCGAAAGAGTTAAAGATTTGGGAGTCATTCTAGATTCAAAATTAACATTCATTGACCATTACAACACAATCATCAATAGAGCAAATAACATGCTTGGATTTATAAAGCGTTTTAGTTACAATTTTAATGATCCATATACAATTAAAACATTATACATCTCGTATGTAAGGTCAATACTGGAATATTGTAGCATAGTTTGGTCACCTTTCTCAATCACACATGAAGAAAGAATAGAATCAGTACAAAGGCAATTTTTATTGTTTGCACTTCG
Source organism: Topomyia yanbarensis (assembly GCF_030247195.1). Taxonomy (NCBI): domain Eukaryota; kingdom Metazoa; phylum Arthropoda; class Insecta; order Diptera; family Culicidae; genus Topomyia; species Topomyia yanbarensis. Next base: position 267,719,331 of record NC_080671.1, read on the forward strand.
CAAAATAGGTTGGACACGATTTCCTCTCCCATCTTATAAAGCTCGCTGTATGCTCATTAACATCCAAACACTAAAAGAGCGCCGAGAATATGCAATGGTTTCATTTCTAAACGATATAATTTCGTGTCGTATTGATTCAGTCGAACTTCTATCTAAACTTAATTTTTATATACCTTCCCGGCAGTTACGAATCCGAAATACATTTATAACAAACAATTATCATACAAATTATGCCAAGTTTGGACCATTAAATCAGATGATGGCAACTTACAACAAGCACTGCGAAGCTATTGACTTAACAATGACAAAAAGCAAATTAAAAAAATATTTCAATTCTATTCGCTTATAAAGAACATCCTAAAGTAGTGCTATGTAAACCAGATAGTGTTTAGTTTAGTTATTAGTATTTTATGTTTTAAGTGTATACTATATTTTATCGTTGTAACAAAACGGTCTACTCTTGTTTGACGACAATAAATAAATTTCTTTTGTATGTTGTCTCAGTCAAATTGACTGTGACAGAACAAATATGGCGAGTTGTCGATCCGCTATAAAGCATGCGTCAATAGCACTATCCGCAAGTATATCTGCACGAGGCATTTCACGTGGATTTATCACGCCATTCTTATTGAAAGCTACGAATACGGTGGTAACTAACTACATTTTAGAAATTTTTTGTTAAAAGCATTTCGATTTAAAATGGCGTTTAGAATCATATTCAAAAAGAAAATTGTATTTTTGACTGCAAATAGTAAGAATTATAAAAAAAATGTCAAAAGTTGTTGTTAGGAACACTTTTTCATTGAAAGCTTCTCCATGATTCAAATACACTAAAAAGGTTGCTTTTACGTCTTTAAAACGATAAACATTAATTTTTTGACATTTTTTGATGGGGTAACGCGAATAACTTTTGAAAAGAGCATAATTACACGAATTAATTGTTTTCGAAGTAGCAAAATTTCAAATATCTCGAAAACTATCGCATTTTGGAAGATTTTTGCATTTTGCAAATGCATTTTGATTTTAAATGGTGCTTAGAATTATATTCTGTAATAAAATTACAATTTTGTATGTCAATTAGTATGAAATTTAAAAACATGTACGAAGTTATTGTTAGAAAAACTTTTTTATCGATTTTTTCTCCATCATGCAATCACAATCAAAATGTTTCTTTTCTCTTTAGGTTTTCGGTAACAAAATATAAAATTTTTTAAAAAAATGGGTTTTTTCGCAATTTAAATTTTTATCATAAATTTTTGTTTTTTTTGAAAAATGATTTTTTTTCAGTGTATATTTTTTTCGGACAGAAGTATTCATTCCCTGTAACTTGTTCTCAGATAGTTTTGCTGTATAAAATACAGTAATCGAACAAAAAAATTTTGAAATTCATACACGTAGAAACGTTTACGCCCTTTTGAAAAATTACTCTTGTATCAAAATATTCCAATTGCCAGAGAATATCATGGAGATTCAATTCGTAACCCAACTTTGTACCGGGAAACAAGTGCTTTTTGTTCTCTCCGATGTGGTTTAGTTTTTTCGGTAGTACGAAGGTGCTTGCTGTGGCAGAGGCTGCAGTATAGCATTTCTAATAAACAGTCCCGCGAGTGATAATTATTACCTGCGATATCGGTGAAGTGCGTTACTAAACAGTTTTCTTGCCTGAAAGATGGCTTTGTTTAGACAAGCTATATCAGCTCTACTGTGTGAAGGTCACGCGGGTGACGGATAAAACAAACGAAGGATCAATTCACCTACCAGCTCGTCAGGAACCAACTGGTGAAGTGTTTCGTTTTTTACTTTTCTTATCGATTTTTTTTTCTTTTTATTGCTTTTGATTTTTTATTTTGATTTAAGTTAAACAGTGCGGTCGAGCGTGTTGCTCCCGCAAGAAAATGGAACAAACAGAAGGATCACCCTCCGAAGACGAATATTACGGGGAAGAAGAACGTATATCTGATACTGAGACAGATAATGTTATGGTCGATCCACTTCCCCCCAATGTCTCACAGCCCCCCCCGAGTCAAGGTTTACCAGGATGGATCCGCTGGTCCTTGGGTGGTATACTTTCGGCCCAAAAATAAACCGTTAAACAGCATAACTGTTGCACGGGAGCTGACAAAACATTACTCGGTCGTAACCGAGATTAAAAAGGTTCAGTCAGATAAACTGCGCGTAGTCGTTACTGACTTGAAACAGGCCAATGAAATTGTTAGCAATAGCCTCTTTACGCTGGAGTATTGCGTCTACATCCCTTCTCGTGATGTGGAGATCGACGGTGTGGTAAGTGATGCGGGTCTAACTGTCGATGATCTGATGAATGATGGGGCTGGCCGCTTTAAGGACCCTAACCTTCAATCAGTTAAGATTTTGGAGTGCAAGCAATTGCACTCAAAGTCCATCGAAGATGGTAATTACTATCCATCAGACTCGTTTCGCGTAACCTTCGCCGGATCTGCACTTCCGAGCTACGTTGAAGTGGGAGGAGCTCGTCTACCTGTACGCCTGTTCGTACCGCGGGTCATGAATTGTTCCAATTGCAAGCAGCTAGGTCACACGGCCACCTACTGTAGCAACAAGCAACGGTGCGGTAAATGTGGGGAACGCCATGCGGATGATACTTGCAGTAGGCCCGCTGAGAAGTGTGTTTACTGTGGGGAGAATCCGCATGCACTTTTGACATGCCCAACGTACAAACTTCGCGCGGATAAACTGAAGCGATCCGCCAAAGATCGCTCCAGACGCTCTTACGCAGAAAGAGCTTAAAAAAGCTCAAAAGAGCTGTTCCACTTATCTCCGAAAACCCATTCGCTCTCTTGCCAACTGACGATAACGCCTCTAACGACCCTTGCGAGGGGCATTCTTTGGCTCCGCTTGGAAACTCTAGGAAAAGACCTAATCAAAACTCACCTGAACTTCCTCGTAAGGGTCCTAGGTTGTTCCAAACAAGGGTACAAAATAAAAATAATTCAACTGGAAGTGCTGGTACAAATCCGAAGATAATACCTCCTGGTTTTGGGAAATTGAGATACAACCAGGAGTTCCCAGCACTCCCCGGGGCACCAAAAATCCCAAGTGCTCCAATTTTACAGTCAGAAACTCAACCTAAAACGGGATTCCTTAAATTTTCTGACATTGTGGACTGGATAATCACAGCTTTCAACATTACCGATTCTATGAAAAGCTTGCTGGTTGCTATTCTACCTACAGTAAGAACATTTTTAAAACAGTTGACTGAACAATGGCCCTCCCTTAGAGCAATCGTATCCTTCGATGGCTAACTTATTAGACGGAATCAGGGATCTGATCACTGTTTTACAGTGGAACTGCAGAAGTATTATCCCCAAAATTGATTCACTAAAACACTTGCTAAATTACAATCATTGTGATGCATTTTCCCTATGTGAAACATGGTTAACTTCTAATATAAACCTCAACTTCCACGATTTTAACATTATCCGCTTGGATCGAGAAGACTCATATGGGGGGGGGGTACTTTTAGGGATCAAAAAGTGCTACTCCTTCAATCGAATCAACCTCCCTTCAACGCCAGGCATTGAAGTTGTCGCTTGTCAAACAACAATCAAAGGCAAAGATCTTTGCATTGCTTCTATTTACATTCCTCCTAGGGCCATGATGGGATATCGAAGATTCTCCAACGTGATTGAACACCTTCCCTCGCCCCGCCTGCTTCTTGGAGACTTTAACTCTCACGGTACGGGGTGGGGCTGTCTATACGACCATAATCGATCTTCGACAATTCAAGACCTTTGTGACAACTTCAATATGACAATTCTGAACACAGGGGAAATGACACGGATTCCTAGACCACCTGCGCAAGCAAGTGCACTGGACATATCTTTATGCTCGACATCACTACGGTTAGATTGCAAGTGGAAGGTAATATCTGATCCCCACGGTAGTGACCACTTACCAATTGTAATTGCAATCACCACTGGTTCAAGACCATCGGCACCAATCAATGTTCCCTATGACCTCACACGAAACATTAATTGGAAGAGCTACGCTACTTAAATATCCAAAACTATCGATTCAACACAGGTACTTCCCCCGGAGGAAGAATATAAGTTTTTGTCCAACTCGATTCTCGATACCGCGATTCAAACTCAGACGAAACGAGTACCCGACGTGAACACCCAAAAACGTTCTCCCAACCCGTGGTGGGACAAAGAGTGCTCAGACGAGTACGCGGAAAAAGCTGCCGCGTATAAAACCTTCCGGAACGACGGGTTAGTTGCTAGTTATCGAGTGTACGCGATATTAGAAAAGCGAATGAAAAATTTAATGAAAGCTAAGAAACGCAGTTACTGGCGCCGGTTTGTCGACGGGTTAACAAGAGAAACATCGATGAGCACTCTTTGGGGCACTGCCCGACGTATGCGAAACCGAAACAGTGCTAACGAGAGCGTGGAATATTCAAACCGTTGGATATTCGATTTCGCCAAGAAGGTTTGTCCGGATTCCGCCCGGCACAGAAAATTTACCGCGCCGCGTCGCCTTACAATACCGCGAGCGAAACACCGTTTACGATGGTGGAGTTCTCACTTGCTCTCTTATTATGTAACAATAAAGCCCCGGGGTCAGATAGAATCAAATTCAACTTGTTGAATAATCGGCCAGACTCTGCCAAAAGACGCTTGTTGAATTTATTTAATAGGTTTCTTGAGAGTAACATTGTCCCACATGACTGGAGACAGGTGAGGGTCATCGCCATCCAAAAACCAGCCTCCGACCACAATTCGTATCGTCCGATTTCAATGCTGTCCTGTATCCGGAAGTTATTCGAAAAAATATTCTTGTTTCGCCTCGATAATTGGGTCGAAACAAATGGCTTACTGTCAGATACACAAATTGGCTTCCGCAAAGGCAAAGGGACGAACGAACAGAAATTCAAATGGCATATGCTAACAAAGAGCAGATGGCATCAGTATTCTTGGATATTAAGGGGGCTTTCGATTCAGTTTCGATCAACATTCTTTATGAGAAGTTGCACCAGCATGGTCTTTCGCCAATTTTAAATAACTTTTTGCTAAACCTGTTGTCTGAAGAACAAATGCATTTCTCGCATGGCGATTTATCGACATCACGATTTAGCTACATGGGCCTTCCCCAGGGCTCATGTCTAAACCCTCTCCTCTACAATTTTTACGTGAATGACATTGACGAATGTCTTGTCAATTCCTTCACGCTAAGGCAGCTTGCAGATGACGGTGTGGTCCCTATTACAGGTCCTAAAGCCGTCGACTTGCAAGGACCACTGCAAGATACCTTGGACAATTTGTCTGCTTGGGCTCTCCAGCTGGGTATCGAGTTCTCCACGGAGGAAACTGAGCTAGTCGTATTCTCTAGAAAGCGTGAACCAGCGCAACTACAGCTTTAATTAATGGATCAAACTATTGCTCAGGCTTCAACATTCAAATATCTCGGGGTATGGTTCGACTCTAAAGGTACCTGGGGATGTCACATTAGGTATCTGAAACAGAAGTGCCAACAAAGGATCAACTTTTTCCGTACAATAACTGGAACATGGTGGGGTGCCCATCCAGGAGACCTAATCAGGCTGTACCAAACAACGATATTATCAGTGTTGGAGTACGGATGTTTCTGCTTTCGCTCCGCTGCGAACATACACTTCATCAAACTTGAGCGAATCCAGTATCGTTGCTTGCGTATTGCCTTGGGTTGCATGCACTCGACCCATACGATGAGTCTCGAAGTGCTGGCGGGCGTTCTTCCGCTGAAAAATCGATTTTGGGACCTCTCATATCGATTGCTCATTCGATGCGATATTCTGAACCCATTGGTGATTGCAAATTGCGAAAGGCTTGTCGAGCTTAATTCTCAGACCCGATTCATGTCCTTGTACTTCGATTACATGGCACAGAACATCAATTCATCTACGTATAACGTCAACCGTGCTCATCTCTTAGATACTTCTGATCCAACTGTATTTTTCGATACATCCATGAAGGAAGAGATTTGTGGAATTCCGGATCATATTCGCCCACAAGTGGTCCCAAATATTTTCTATAACAAATACCATCAAGTCGACTGCGCCAAAATGTTCTACACTGACGGATCAATTCTCGACGGGTCCACAGGCTTCGGTATCTTCAATGAAAATCTTGCTGCCTCATTCAAACTCAATGATCCTGCTTCAATTTACGTCGCAGAATTAGCTGCCATTCAGTATACTCTCGGGATCATTGACACCCTGCCCTCAGACCATTACTTCATCGTTTCGGATAGTCTCAGCTCCATTGAGGCCATCCGTGCGGCGAAGCCTGGAAAGCACTCATCGTATTTCCTGGGGAAAATACGGGAATATCTGAGTGCTTTATCTGAAAAATCTTACCAGATTACCTTGGTTTGGGTCCCGTCACATTGTTCTATTGCGGGCAATGAGAAGGCGGACTCTTTAGCAAGGTGGGCGCATTAGAAGGCGACACTTACGAAAGACCAATTTGCTTCAACGAATTTTTCAGTATCTCTCGTAAGAGGACGCCCGATAGTTGGCAAACCTCATGGAGCAATGGGCATCTGGGACGGTGGCTACATTCCATTATCCCGAAGGTATCAACGAATGCTTGGTTTAAGGGGTTGGATGTGAACCGGGACTTTATTCGTACGATGTCAAGGATCATGTCCAACCATTACTCGTTTGACGCGCATGTCCGTCGTATAGGGCTTGCTGAAAGTAATCATTGTGTTTGTGAAAACGGCTATCATGACATCGAGCATGTTGTTTGGCTGTGCGCAGAGTACTGTGTTGCCAGGTCCCAACTAATAGATTCCCTTCGGGCCCGAGATAGATCACCCAATGTGCCAGTTCTGGACGTCCTAGCAAGCCGTGACCACCCCTATATTTTTCTTATCTATATCTTTTTGAAAACTATTGATGTCCAAGTTTAATACATTTTCCCCTCTCTCATTCACAGTAGAATCTCACCAACCTATCCCTGTATCTACAATATGGCATTGCTTCACGAGTCTTCGGTGCATACCCTTCTTGATAACCGTCTATCCAGAACATCATGACATACCTCACATGCAGATGATATAGAGTGCCAATAATTATCCGAAATATCGACCCTCCCCTCGCCCCTGCGATTACAGGCTGGAAACTACAACACTACAACAAAGTGTGCATATCCGCCACAATGATCAATCAGCAAACGACGATGTCAATTACACAATATGTATCCCACTTCCTACCTTTTTCCTTTACTTACATAAGAGGGGAGCAAGCCGCCCCTAAATACGGCTTTCCCTTCCCCCACTAACATGTGACATGTAATTAAAAAAATGAATTATCGGCCTCGTTAAGCTAAAGCATTTGGGCCTAAATAAACGTATTTAAGATAAAAAAAAATCATGGAGATTCATATAGCGAATACACCAGCAAAGTTTCGTTCGAATCGACGATGGTCATATTTTGCGGTCGGCCGGTTTCTCATGGAATCCCCACCAGCAGCTGCTCGTTCAGTGGACCATAAGCGCGACTTCCGGATGGTTAAATGCATAACCATAAAAAGTTAAAAAATGGTCAAAGTTAAGCATTGTAACAACAAAACACCCGATTTTTAACAATAAGTAGATTATTTTTTTATTTTTTTATTTATTAATTTCGGTGGTTAAAGCAGTAGTGTAGTTAAACTTCTACAACAAAGTGTTTACTCGACTTAATCAGTTTCTCTTGCAATCATTTACACTGATTTCAAAATCTTTAAACATCCGTTAAATTTTAAGTCTTGACCCTCTGCAACTCCGTGCAAACCGGCTCTACTATATTTATCTTCGAAAATATTCGGAGTTAAACTTTGATACTTTGCGATAATACTCTAAGGTGATAAATTGGTGATTAATTACGTAAGAAATATAGATATTTTTGGGAAGATTTCAATAGCTTCGTTCCCTTAATCAAATAAGGCAATTTAGATTATCTTATTATCTTGGAAATATTGAAATTTGTTCACGAAAAGTGAAATTTGTGTGCATGTTTGGTTTATTATTTTAGTCTAGATGATCGTACACATTGACAGTATTAATTTGTAATTGTTTCTTATAATTTAACAATTTTGAATGCACCAATATGGCTCAAAAAGTGTTTAGCAATTCTGCATTGTTGGTGTAGGTCGCACTTCGGCCAAAATTTAAGCTAGTTATAGCAATATATCTTTTTACATATATTTGAGTGACTAACCTTGAAAAGAAGTATTCCGCTACACAAACTTTGGAAAGCACATTGAATCGGTATTAATTGATTTGATCAATCATAGACAAAAAAACCAATGTGAAAAACCTTTCTTTAATATTCAAAAAGCTTGAAATTAATCTGAACGCTAATTTTTAATTGAACATTATAATGTGCTTCTTGCTAAATTCACATTTCCTGCGAATAAAAAAAATTAAAAGTCTACGTAGACTTTTGACGAGGGGAGGGAGTTGGTAAAAGTCTACTAAGGGAAGGGGTGGTTAAAATTCTCAAATTTCGGTCTACGTGGTTTATGAACGGTCCCTAAATAAACTTTTCGAAGTAACTCGTATCAAATCATCACCAAAAAATCATAATATCAGCATCCAATAAACCAACACCATCTCCTTTACACAACGAACAACCAGCACGCACTACGGCTTGCCAGAGGAAACACACAGATAAATTCACCACGGTGCACTCTGGAACGCGCGCCGTGGTGAATTTATCTGTACACGCACCTGACCCCATATATAATTTAAAGAACAAGAGAGCGCAGTTCTGTCACTAAACCACCCCCACCCCATCGCCAATCCATTTATTCTGCTCTGAAAAAAGAGCTTTCTGCTTTTTCTGTGGTGTGTCATCATTGTATCTTCCGTGTATGCTTATAACTGGCACGTCATTTCATGATTAGAATGAAATGCTATCAACGCCTGGCGGCAGTCATGGTATCTATTACCTACCATCAAAGAATGTGAGCTGACATAAAACTGCCACGCTTACAACGTTAGAACACAAACTAACGAATTTTTCTTGTGTTCCCTTTTTATACCCGTCGCAGTTCATTCGATGAAAAAGAGACAGTCCCAGCAACGCTTGCTTTTTGAGCGAATTGTACCGAACAATCATGGATCAGATAATTACTACTTTCATAAAATCCATTATATACGCTATTTTTAGTAATTGTAAATACTACCGAATTGGATACAAAAATGTTGTACATATTTCCAATCAGATAGCGTAATAATCATATTTTTCCATTCAGTACAACGGCAGATATTCACGATTGAAAAATCGGGTAAAATTCCGGCAGAAAATTTTGAAGCGGGACCCCTATATTGAAACGTTAGAAGTATTCTACTTCAAAAAGTGGACAGCATTGCGATTACTTCAACTCCATAACCCTCCACTTCCCGTGAAATGAGGGCACCCATATGGCCAGGATTGAGCTCGAAGCGCCGAACCGAAGCGAAAATGGTCAATCGGTTCGCCCAGCGATCATGGCACTAATCCAATTGATTTTGGCGATCTCTCTGTCACCTTCATCACGCCGGTCGCGCCCCGCCAAGATTTTTGCTTCATTTGTCCGGCTTCCAACCAATGATCAGCAATGACGATGTGCAGAAGATTATCGCCCGCTGCTTAGATTTGGATACTCCGTTTGAAGCTATTCGTCTTGTACCAAAAGGAAAAGACGTGAGCAATATGAACTACACTCTCGCTTAAAATTGGCCTTGATCCAGCACACAAGGAACAAACCTTTAGCGCAGCATGTTGGCCCGCCGGTCTGATGTTCAGAGTGTTTGTCGAGTTTGTTTCACCAGACAGCTGCAACCGCTTCCAGTGACAATAGTTTAAATGCAGTGCGATTTTCTGCGGACGGTGGGAACCCTAGTGTTAGGGTTCCCATCAGAGGCGAGTATTTGAATGTTTCTTCTTCTTTTTTACCTGCATTAAATGATTGTTCCTTGCAGCATCTACCCGATTGCGATAGTAGTATTCAGTCGTATTATCAGAACGCGAGAGGATTAAGAATGAAAATTGAAGCCTTGTTCCTGAACTCTGCGACTTTGACGTGATCATTTTGACCGAAACTGGACTGAATGTTTGCATCACCTCACTTCAACTGTTTGGATTGACTTACAACGTGTTTTGCTGCGATCGTTGTCGGCGTAATAGTGACAAATTTCAATTTGGGGGTGTTCTGATAGCGGTAGTTCAACAGTATGCCAGTAAGCTAGTGAAAACGATGAATTGACAGAATTTAGAGTAAGTTTCCGTCTCTGCGCTGATAAAATGGAAAAAATGTTGATATGCGCTATTTATTTTCCACTAGATCGATGTAATGATCTAAATGTGATCAATGAGCATATCTCCGCAAATGAATTGTGTGATAAAAGTTCGCCAGGCGACGCACAGCGGCACGACGAGTGACAAAACCCCAAAAATCAATGTCTTGTAATTCTTTCGAAAATATTTATTTTATTTTTCTCTTGGTTCGAACAAAAGTATCTCAAAATTTTAGGATAATCCGATGAATAATGAGTTTTTCACATGTCGTAGAAGCAAGTGATGTCGATGATTTATATTCAATTCATTTCCATAGAATTGGTCGCACCTTCAAACTTAAAATGGCTATATTTCAAGAGTTACATGGCCGATTGGAGTAGTTTTAAGTTTTTTGGAAAGAAGAATGAATATACTATACTGTAGATATAGTACAGAAATGATTTACATTTGTTCTGTATTAAGAAAAACCAATTGGAAAATTTAATATCATTTCAGTAATTTATCTTCATACCTCTTTCAATTTTAAGATGGCCTCCCATGGGTCAGTTATCATGAATCTGACTCCAAATTTAGTGTAGTTTCAAGATATATATACATCTAGCGCATTTTTGCGCCGAAGTTGTTATATCTATGTTTTTGAAAATACCCATATGGAGACGCCCTGTAGGTCATAAATCTTATTACAAATTGGTTGCCTACTCGACATCATATTACTGAAAAATTAGCAATTTGTACTAGTTTTGGCAACCATTTCTGCTATCCGATGTTATTGACTTTTATTATTAACGTATATATTAATCCTTTATCGACCAACGCCTTCAAATGGGTTTACATAGAAGTAGTAAAAAAAAAAAAGAATTATGGAATTTCAAAACTGATAGCAGAAATGAATTCAGTTAAAACCCAACTTTTAGCCGCGTAAACCAATTTTTATAATTTGGTCACAACTTTATATGGGGAGGTGCCACTCTGCGACGCAGTGCTCGTCTGTGGTGATTACAATCAGCCACGTATGCATTGGGCTCAGAGTGATTGCCATTTCAATCCATATAATCCAATTTTCGCAACTTTTTCAAAGCCCAATTATTTTTAATATGTTTTTTCATTTTTCTGTGGACCTCAGAAAATAAATCCCATTTTAAAGTTTTTTACAAAAAGTCCTTATATTAATTATAGAACCTCTTAATCATGGCGAAAAAAATATTTTTTTGGTTAATTTTGAAGAAAATCCACACAAAACGAATGCCAATAATTTTTTTTTCAATAAACCAAAGGCATGTTTTTAAAAGTACTGTTCATTGCAAAAAATTTCGTTAACAACTGTTGTGAAAATTCGGTCGAGGGGCTGAGATATAGCATTTTTAGTAAATGCTTTCAAACCATGAAACTTTGCTACATTTTTTGAATGGTTCAATATCTCAACCGTAACTTGACCAGTGTAGGTATATTGGGTGTCAAATAAAAAGGATTTTTCTCAATCTTACAAAGCATTTTCATATGTGGAATCTACCATCTTATTCTAAGGTAGTTATTGAGAGATTTATGGGATTGTGCATGATCAACAACTTTTTCGAATAAGAAGTGATAACACCAATATTGCTATAACCTATTTGTATTTGTATTTGTATTTAAACAATTTCAGTCTATCTGACACTGAATCTTAATGAACTATAACTATGACTAAACTATACATAATTAACCTAAAGTGACAACAAACGGTTCCGAAACTGTGTAGAATTAATGACGAAGTCGAAGATGTCGGTAAAATCGTTGAAGCGACGGACCATTGCTAATATTGGGCTATTGGCAGTGTAGTTAGTGCTGCGCATTTCAGTCTGTAGCAGTGTTCGAGGACGAAGGACACGGGTTGGTGCGTACAGGTTAATTTGCGATAGGAGATCAGGAACATCATATTCAGCCAGAAGAAGCTTAGATACGAAGGTGGCTTGCGAGGCGTGGCTACGGTCTTTTAAGGTGTGTAGTCCTAATAATCGACAACGGTCTTCATATGGTGGCAAGTTCAGCGGATCATTCCAAGGCAATTGACGTAACGTATATCGTATGAATCTGCGCTGGACGGCTTCAATTCTTTGGCTCCAAGTTGCATGGTAGGGACACCATACGACGTTCGCGAATTCCAGCTGTGAGCGCACCAGTGAACAGTATAAAGCTTTGAAACATAAAGGATCCCGGAATTCATTGGATATTTTGAACATGAAACCTAGTAGACGATTAGCTTTGTCAATGATCGCTGAGAAGTGATGGGTGTACGTTAGCCTTTCATCTAGGATGACGCCCAAATCTTTTACATGGTCAACGCGTTGCAGCTGAGTTCGAGCGATGTTGTAGTTGAAAGTAAACATGTTCCTCGTTCGATGAAAGCTGATAACAAAGCATTTAGCAACACTAAGAACCACCATGTTTCTTTTACACCAACTGTAGAAGGTATCAACGAGATACTGTAGCTCACGGCAATCGGCTTCTTTCTTTATATCTAGAAATATTTTCAAGTCGTCAGCAAAGAACAGTTTTCCTTTTCCATTGTCACCAATTTGGACAACGACTTCACGGTGAATAAGGTATGATCGCAGCCAACGGCAGAATCGGGCAGTGCATCCAAGTTTAGCAAGCTTCGTTAACAGTGTTTCATGGTTAACAGTGTCAAACGCTGCCTTAAGATCAGTGTAGATCGTGTCCACCTGCAGTTGTTTGGACATTTGTTCTGTGCAGAAGGACGTGAAAGAGACCAGGTTCGTCTCAACCGATCTACTGGGGAAAAAACCGTGCTGACATGTGCTAATGTAGTGCCGGCAAGCTGAAAACAGCGCCTCGTTGATGAGCGATTCGAAAACCTTCGACTCGACTCGCAATGAAGTAATACCACGGTAGTTTTCGATATTGGATTTGTCACCTTTTTTGAACACTGGGAACATCACCGAACACTTCCATTCATTAGGAAATTTAAGCTGTTGAAGTGACATATTAAAAAGTTGTGCCAGTGGGATCGCTAAAATATCGGAACATTTTTTCAGTATAGCAGAGGGTATAGCACTTAGCCCTGGAGCAAACGACGATTTAGTTTTCCGAATTGCAGAGAGAACCGATTGTTCTGAAATTGTGAATACATCCATATCCACAGCGTCAACAGGAACATCACGAACCGCATTTTCGATCTCGATTACAGATGGCACATCAGTCGTGAAAACACCCGAGAAGTAACTGGCAAATAGTGAGCATTTTGCCGCAGTCGTAGTCGCTATTTCGTCATTGTAAACCATCTTAGATGGGAGGCCAGTTTCTTTTCTTTTCGTGTTAACGAAAGACCAAAAGCCTTTCGGATTTCTTCGTAAGTTTTGTTGAATGCGGTTCACATATCGTTTGTACAGCAGTTTATTGTAACTACGATACTCATTACTGGCTATTGCAAAGAAGCGCTTGAGAAAAGGACACCGTCGATTAGTGTACGCTCGAAGAGCTTTGGCAAGAATACGTTTCAGATTCCGAAGCATGGCGTTAGACCGTGGAGGCTTCCTAGGAGGTTGGCATTTAGGCACGGATATTTCAACACAGTCAAGCAGTAGTCGGTTGTAAAGGTCAACTGCAGCATCTACATCCACATGATCAAGTAGTACACTCCAGTCGATCAACAATAGGGAGCGGCGCAATGTAGCTAGATCAGTTTTGCGAAAATTACGACGATCCGCAACTAATGCTTCTTCGTATTGCAGGGTGCTGCTGGTAGAAATTTTTATTTCTAAAGCGGGATGGTAGTTATCCAAAGGAACAATCACATTAGAAGCTTCACTCACAGAACACTCAGGCAGAGCAATCCCATTTACGAAGACGAGGTCCAGAAAACGAGATTGGTGGTTGGAGATCGTGTTTACTTGATTTAGTCCGTGGAAAGCCATCCCGTCCAGTAGTAAACGGCAGGCAGGATTAGTTGTCGAGGATGACGGGCTAGGGTAAGCGTAACCACGCTCAGAGGCTACCCACATAAGTCCTGGTTGGTTGAAATCACCAAGCACTATCATCGCATCGTTTGCATTTGCCTGAGAAGAAATGCATTCTATAGAGTCTAGATGGAGCTGCATAATATTGCAGTCAAGACGTTTTTCAGGAGGGATGTAAACAGCGCAAATAAAGTAGCACTTCATCGATGTGGTAATCTTCGTCCAAACAGCTTCGATGCATGATGAACTATCTACACCAAATTCACAGGAGACAAGTGCGGAAGAAACAGCTATCAAAACTCCTCCGCCGCGACCGTGAATGCTGTTACTATCGCATCGATCCGCACGATAAACCGTGTAACCATCCCCGAAGAGCTGCACAGATGTAATGCGATCACCAAGCCAAGTTTCTGTCAGAACGTAAATATCGTAGTCACCGTCAGCTGCAGCCAAGTACACGTCCTCGATTTTCATCCTTAGTCCTCTGACGTTTTGGTAGTACAACCGCAACCCGTCAACGCCAAACAGGTGTCCAGGCATATTATCCGAACGTAATGTACTCGATGGAAAGCTAGAAACCAAAAGGTTTTCAGGAAGCGGATCGTCATAAACAGCAAAATACTCGCCTGAGAAGGGAGTTCGGAAGACTCCCTCACGACCTCCGAACGCAGGGCCGGGACGACTGAGCTGGCCGCTGGCTGGTAGCACGACTGCGTCGGAGCGCTCGAGGGCTTCCGTAATACTGTATAACGGGCGTCCCGGTGATGGCAGCGCAGAATGAACTGGTTGATGCGGGTACGGTGGTGTATACGAAATGAAGCTTTGTTCAAAATACGGCACACGCAATGTGCTCGCTGGCGTGCTGCAAACCAAGAGGTTTTCAGAGATCGGATGATCATTTAAAGCAAAATACTCGCCTGAGAAGGGAGTTCGGAAGACCCCCTCACGACCTCCGAACGCAGGGCTGGGACGGCTGAGCTGGTCGCTGGCTGGTAGCACGACTGCGTCGGAGCGCTTGGGGGCTCCCGTAGTACTGTATAACGGGCGTCCCGGTGATGGCGGTACAGCGTGAATTTGTCGAAACAGTCTCGGCAATGACAGTGAAATTATTTTTGGACTAAAAGATGGCATGTAAACTGAGAAAGTAGTTCGGTGCACGATGGTGTTTCGTGTACAGTAATTTTCCATTAACTAATTTGTTACAATTGGGCTTTCTAAATTTTCTGTAGGAAGTCGTCGGTTCTGCTGGGGTTCGCGAATAGATCTTCTTGACATGTCAATAAATTCCCGAAACAGTAGGCCTTCAGGCCAAGTAGAAGGGTTAAGAGCTTGCTGCTTCAGTACTGGGTCAAGGCCAATTTTGAACGATACGTAAGACAGATTTGTAGTGTCCTACAATTGAAGTAACCGACAGGTCACTAAGCACAATATCGTTTGTACCACGGTCAACAGTTGCACGAATAGGCTGTCCTTGATTCCCACGGCGACGCTTCACTCCCAGTGTGGGCCAAATAGGCGTATTCGATTGTTCGGTGGAGAGAACTGATATGATATTCGTCTGGTCAATATTATTTTGAAGTACCGACAGGCGTTCGACTTTTTCACTTAGTGATTCGACGAATGAAGAAAGTTGTTGAATTTGGCATAGCAAACTTTCAACATTAGGTGCACTAAGCCTCGGTTCAACTTGATCAGCAATATACGAGCGCACACTCCTTCCTTTTAATTCATCACGGCACGGTGAGCAGAAAAAAACAATCTTGCCCTGTGACAACAGCTCTTTATTAGTGCGATGGTTAAAACCAAGGCACTGCTGGCCGATGTGGAAAAATGTATCACAAAAGCCACAACAGACTGGCTCGAGATCATTAACCGGGAGCTTACACGTACCGCACTCTTTTTTCTTCATCACTGCTACCCGTGTTTACACTTTACACCAACAAAGTGGCAGCAATGAAATAGATCACTGTACGCAAAGTTATCTCGGCACAAAACAGGCAACAAACACGTTAAAATTAGCCGGTTTTTTCACTAGTTCGACGGCCAATACTTTACCACCCGATTAGTGAAAACACAACGATGCAAATATGCACTAAACACGACGAATATTAAAAAAGTAGTCGGAACGATAAAAACACAACCACGCTTCGCTGAATGCAAAGAATGATATTTATGTAACATTCACGATTGATTCGATTTATTAATTAATGTGAATGTATGCTAAGTCTTGTAATAAAACAGTCAAAATGAATCCATTTCATATGTTATCGAATAAATATGACATGATTCAAGTTTTAGAAGTTATTTTGACTCTGCGTATTTTGGGTGATAGTCAGTAATAATTCGATTCTATCAGTGTCATTTTTTGAGCCATCTCGTAGATTTCTCCACATAAAGCTACTGTTCTTTCAGTACGATCATTACTGTCATTCAAGTTTGAACGCTAAAATACAGGAAAACGAAAATAGCAGTTTATTTCCTCACCGATTTTTGTCAAGAAAATTAGCTTATATAGCATTAGTACTACTGATTGAATTTAGTGAAGATTTAGCAAACGCAGTAGAGAAAATTGAATTATCTCGTTGTAAATTTTTGTACCATTTTCAGTTTACCTTTAAGATTTCCGAACAAACTATGACATGCCTGAAACGATTCATTGTAGTCCATGCTGATTGATCTGTGTTAAAGACAAATCCAGTTATGCCGAGATATTGGAATATATTTTGGGCAACTTAATCTGGTAGCGTACAGAGATTCGAGTTGTTTTACTCTGATCAAAAATTTCCCAGTACTTTTCTTTTTTAAGCTTTTACAATCAATTTAATCATGGATGTCTGCTTAAGGCCCCCGTCGGGCAATCCGCCATTTTTCGTGTTTTTTTGCGGTTTTTTATTTTATTTTCAAAGAAAATGACAAAATGTGGAAAACAGAAAAAAATCACGACCTAGATAATTGTTTTTACTATGAATTGGCCGAAATGGAAAATTCAAAATTTTCCAACTCGGAAAACTGTGTGCTTTTTCCGGTTGAAAAAGCACACAGTTTTTGCAATCATGTGTTTAAAATTTTGATTTTTCCAATACAACATAGCTAAACAATTTTTCTAGGACGTGATTTTCTCCGATTTTCCATATTTTCCGCTTTTCATTGAAAAATTTCCATTTTACTAGAAGCAGTTTTTCCACCCGCACAGACACAACTAAAGTAAAATTTGTATGTATAGGTGCGCAAAAGTAGAGCAATATTTTCAACCTGCTGTTTCTTCGATATTTCCTGCAAAACTACCCAAGTGTTGCATATGTACGGATTCGTTAGAAACCAAGGAATCTGATGGTACAAAGAAAAAATCGTTTTGGAAAACTTCATAACAGCGTTTTTCAATTTTCCTCGCGATACGCAGTGTACCGTCGCACGCGAAATAGCGTGGAAAGATACGAAAAGAAAAACAAGTGTACTAAAAGTTATCCTTGGGTTGATGCAGATGGCGTACTACGAAAGCTCGAAATATCGAAAGCTTTTAGCACAACTGTTTTTGAGTAATTCTGAATGTAGAAATAGTTGAAAATGATTTGAAATAAATTTCTTCATTGAAACTTGATGATTTTCGATTCTCTTGGGTGATCTATGATATTTTATTATTTTACGAGACTGAAACAAACCGCGATGCTATTTTATCTTCATACGCCAAATAATGGAAAAACATTTTCTATTTTGAATTTGCATGTTGATATTTAATGATTTTGAAACTGATGATCGTTTGAAACCAACAATTTTGTGTTGAACTGATAACACATATTTAAAAACATCTTTGGCTTTATTCCAAACAATCATGGAGGCTTGCCAAATTGAAAATTATTTGGAAGTTCCATTAATTACCACATGTCACAATTTTTTGTAAGATTGGTTTCATTTCTCAGAAACCGATTTCCACACAGCATTGATGAAAACCTGATGAAATTTATAACAGCAAATATTTTCGACATTCCACAAATACCAATGAACGAATTTTTGGGTTCCCTATAATTAATTTTCATACTGGATATGACTGCTTTGAAACATTTTTGAACACAGATGTAAGAAAGCTTAGCAAAGTTTCCTCAGTGTCTCAGGGAATAATTATCATACTAATATTTGGATTTAAAAAATTTTAAATGACGCATTTTGTGAGATTGTAAACCAAAATAATATATTTGTTTTGATAATATTTCTTTTTCTTTTGTTTTATTGAGATTCGAGAGTAGGTATCACGAAAATCACGCTGAAAGCAACAACTTTTTTTTTGTTTCCATAGCGTTATTACGCCATGAAAATTTGAGTTTTTCAGGAAGTATATCTTACAACGGCCGTATCGTATCCCGATCAGAAAGAAATAACAAAATTATTACAGACTGAGTTACTTTGTTATGATAACAAGTTGTGTTATAATTTTGGTCTCGTTAGTTGGTAAAATAACAGAAAACATAACAGAAATTCTTCTGGTATATATCAAAAATATGACAACCTGTGATAGGCTTCTATCAGAATTATAACAAATTTTGTTAGGTTCCCCCACTGCCAATATAGGTTTTATTACCTATTGTATAGTATCAACGAATTTAGCGTGCAAGTCTAAAAATAGAATAGAATAGAATAGAAAAATATTGCATACATTAAGGCGTTTTCGTTTGGCAGTAAAAAGCTTCGTATAGCAAAAGCTTTTTATAGTTTGGTCAAATGATTGCATACATGCTGGCTGATTGTTATTACGAATATATGACACGCTGATGGTTAATTTGTGGATTATAGGGGTTTGAACCTGGGTATTCTGAGTTTTATGTGGATGTTTCCTGCATGAACCAACAACGTTGCTTTCGACTGATGTTTAATGGTAGCATAATATTCCTCGAGTCCGTCAAGGGCAAAACGATTATAGATGCATCTTGTTTCTAGAACGCACACATTGAACTTTGCCAAAGCCTAAGAACTGTTTGTTTTCCTTGTGTCATACACTTTGTTTTCATGCAGTTTTACTCACCACTACAGCTGCCTATATTACGATAGACTAGATAGCTTTATAATGTCTTTTCAGATTAGGAATTTGGGGCTATTTTTAGATTCTGAATAGTGCGCTTCGGTGCTTCTCTTGTACGTTAACATGATTTACACGATTTTTCGAAATAATGTCGATGCGATATGGTAACATTGAGCGGATAAGTTACCTACATTATTTTACGGAGAATACGACATAGATTCAAAGAAACAAATACCAAAGTTTTGAGGCTTGCATTTTGAGATTTCAAGTAAAGTTGTTTTCGGGGTTTTCTTATTGGCATTTTTTATATGGGGAACATTAAGCAAACCAGTACAATAATCTCATATCTAATAGATTCGCAGAAATACAATTTTTTACAATAGTTCAATCTATCTGCGAATATTATAACAGATAATCATAAAAGTCGAGAAATCGTTGAGGATTCTTCGGTGTGAATATTTCATGTTTTCAAAAATTCATTTTTTTTCTAAATTTGTTTAGTTTTATGGAGGAAATTATTCAATATTTTTACATTAAAGTTTTTAGCTCTTTCAAGCACTATCTAAAACACATATTTAAATTGTAACAGCAAACAACAATACCAGCTGGGATATGTATATATTCAGAGATTTCTAGGCCCTTTTGGAATATTGATAGCTTTATGCAGCATACTCACAAATATTAATTTTTCAACAATTTTAACAGGTCGCATTCTTCCTTTTTTAACTTTCTACAAAATGAATCAAATATCTTGATTATTACGAAAATTTGTTAGTTCGATGTTTTTTTAAAACGATCGAAGAACCATCGAATACAACGGAGACATTAGTACATATGCGCATTCAAAGCAATTGTCAGTTCATTGTAAATGTCAAACTGTCTTAGGTGAATTGAAAAGATACAACAATCTCAAACTCAACTATTTTTATGCGGGAGTTTAAATGAAAAAATTACAATGCTTTGGTAACTCGAACGCACAAAATAAGATACCCACAAACTGGACAAGTTTCGGTTGTTTATGAAAAACCCGCATAAATTGGAGAAATCGGACTGAAGATTCTCGAAGATACTCAAAATTAATAACGGTTTTGTGGAAATCAGTATATATCAAACAGTTGTTTAAGTTCTGAAAATTCGTTTTCGCAATATGCACAATTAATTAAAAGAAAATTATTTATATACTTATTTGACTAAACCACAATAAATAATTTAAAAATGTTTTGCCTTTCTCAATAGAAAGGTATTGCAATTGCTCTGAAAACCGACTTTTTAACGGAGGCCCGGAGGGCCGAGTGACATATACCATTCGATTCAGTTCGTCGAGTTCGGCAAATGTCTGTGTGTGTATGTATGTGTGTGTGTATGTATGTGTGTGTGTATGTGCGTCTGTGTGTGTGTACGCGAACACAATCTCACTCACTTTTCTCAGAGATGGATGAACCGATTTTTAAAAACTTAGTCCCAAATGAAAGGTGCAACGTTCCCATAGGCTGCTATTGAATTTCTAATGGATCCGACTTCCGGTTCCGGAATTACAGGGTGATGAGTACGAACACGCAGAAAATGTCGATTTTAAGAAATTCTGCAATGAATGTATAAAGGTGAAATTTTTTCCAAAATATGACCACAACTGCTTCGATTTGTAGTATTAGGTCACTAACATCCATTCAAAGTCTATTTGGCCACATTGGCCACCATCATCGGTTCCGGAAGCCCCGGCGGAAGTATCTAAATTCAGAATAACAGTCACATCGGTTTCTCGAAGATGGCTAGACCGATTCGACTAAACTTGGTCTCAAATGAAAGGTATTGCGTTCCCGTAAATGGCTATTTAATTTCATCCCGATCCGACTTCCGGTTCCGGAGTTACAGGCTGTGGCGTGCGATCACATAGCAAATTGTGATTCAAACCGATACTCCGATGAAAGCAAAAAAGGTAAAAATTTCGCTAAAATGTCTCTCAAACAACTTAAATTTGCTGTTCTAGGTCACCAACAGCCAAACAAACTTTCGTTGACTACATTGACCACCATAGACGGTTCCGGAAGTGCCCGGGAAAAGCGGCCATCTTTCAAAATTTACGAACTCACATCAGTTTCCCGGAAATGGTTTGGCCGATTTTCACAAACTTAGTCCCAAATGATAGCTATAATATCCCCACAGATGTGTATAAAATTTCATACGGATCGCTTATATGGGTCCGGAAATATAGACTAAATCGTCACGTCACATATGAAATTCCCATATAAGCCGGAACTCAATTTTTTTTTCAAAGGGAGGACCCCATGAAATTTCAGAAATCGAATTCGTATTTTTGATGACAAACGTCTTTAAAATGCATGAAACGTCGAGATTTTATGTTATTTCGAATTTTTTTTTTTAGATCGACTTTTTGGGACTTTGCCGATTTCGCACCTTTTTTCAGTTCAATATTACCGTGGCTGTTTTTTCTTTTTCAAAATTTTAGATCTCGAATAATGATTTATTTTCCTGTATATAGTTGTCATGTGATGTATAATAATAAAATGTAATATTTGCATTTAAAAGTTTTTAATGAATATAAACAACGCACACATTCTCGTGATTCATGATTGAGAAAGGCACAATTGCACCGCTAGGTGGATTAAAATAGGTTTTTTTATTTGAATTCGCGTTTCTTTATTTAATCTGGAGTGTTTGATACTTCCTGCATCTTCTTTAAAATAAGTTTTATATGAAAATTATAATCTTTAGAATAGCTTGTTGATAACTTTACGATTCCAAAACTTTTTGAATAAAGGCTTCAACATTGAAATCATATGCCACATATTCAAAGTTGCGCGTCAGACGAGTGTCTCAAAAAATAGGTAATCTCTTAATCAAAATGCAACCAAGTAAGTTAAACACCTTACTTTCAAGTTTTCAGACCACTTGCATCTAAAACTTATCTATTCTCAAAATAGTGGAACTTTGAATATCCATGTGGAAAACGCAAAAATAAGGAAATCAATAAAAACTTCGAAAATTTGCTTTAAAAAGTTGAATATATACGCATAAAAAGAGGCTTCAGCGTATTAGCAAATAGACAGTCATTTGTATAATATTACAATCATTCACAGTTGATTGATTGATTTGTTTATTGGGGCTTTAACCAACTGGTCATTTGCCCCTTTACAATTTAGAGTTAGCAATCAATAATAATTGTGAAAGAATATGTAATATATTATAAAACCATCGTTATATGCGTACATTAAAATCATATTAGCAGTTCAATGATATCACTAGAAGATATAATCTTGATATAAGTTGGCTTGCCTTGCTGATTGGTATATCACAAAAATAACACAGTGAGTAATAAATATCAACATGAGATATAAATTTGATAGATTTCTGTTATGTCGTTCTGATCGGGATTTCATTTATGAATCAATCAATAGTCCCGACCAGGGCGATTCAAAATGAATCACTTGATAATATTTTATCGCTTTATTGAACGTTAAAGTTCATTGAAATAAGGAAATAATAATTAGATCAATTTCATTTTTTCCGTTGAATTTTTGAAAAACTTTTATTTGGCTCTCTCTAATCAATTTACTTACTACACTTCCATTGACTTATAACGATTTATAGAAGAGATACGATTAATCGTGTATTGTAAATGATATGCGTAGTTTGAACTATCATAAAACCATTCTCGCTGATTACGTCTAAAGGATTGACTGAATGGATTTGTTTGAATATCCCAACGTTGGAATACACAAATCTGTCACGTAGTTTTAAAAATACCCACATGGCTCCCTGCAGATTACCTGACAAAGGATCTGAAATCCAAATCGATCACTTTCAAATCAACAGAAAATGCTTTAGTAGTTATATTGGTCAGGAAGATTGTGCTACCAGGACTACGTCCAGAAAATGGCGGTAGCACTGCTGACAGAAAAAAATGTACTAACTTGGTTAATTTTGAGCTCTTCGTGGAATAATATTTTTTCTGGATAGCGTAATTAATTTTTCATCGTTTTGTTTTACAATTTCCAATATGGATTTTTTATAATTCCACAAATGATAAAAAAGTTCTCCAAGGTTGTCTACATAGTGAATTTTGATACAGTCGGGTCTCCTACTACGCTGATTCCTACTACGTGGATTCGTATTAGCGGTACCCACATAATAGGAATCACTTAGCCTATGGGATTTCGACTAATTAGGGCTCGAATATTTCATCTGAGTTAACATTTAGCACCATACTTTATTTGGTAAAGTTGTTTTGTGTTTGCTTAGACCTACAATTTAGAGCAATTGGATATCCAATTAATTGATAACTGCAGCGCCAGGGGTGCTATACAATAGAGTAAATAAATCTAACCTCTCGTAAACGCAACTATCACTGAATAAGTTTAACGTGAGCGTACCAGCTTTCAGCACACTGTGGAATTTAGTATGTCACAAACGTCTAATAACTTAGAGGAGAAAGTGTTCTCGGAAAAAAATTAGAGAAGGTTAAGAGCTACGCGATTATGGACAAAACTAATTGAAATAGATAGACCAGGCGGCACTAGTGAGCATGCATTATTTTTCAATTTCTGAATCTAGAGAACATTATTTAGAAGTGTGATGTCTTCGGCAATATTCATCAGCGAGTCGAGTGCTACCCGACGGCGAATAGATAATTACAGAATTCGCCCATCAGGTAAAGTTTATTAATTTAGGAAAATGACGCATAGTGTCGCCTAGCCGGGCAAAACCTCAAAATTTTATCTTAGATTTTTCGAGATTTAACATTTTTCTCTGCTTCTTAACAGGTTGAATAGACTCTTCTCAAAATATTAAGTCCCGAAGACGAGAGTTATTTTTTACAGAACTTCAAAGGTGAAATAGATGATGAATTCTGAGGAAAACTCTTGTCAAAGATTCCGATTGGGGTCAAACTGATTTCATTTGAAAGGTTATTCGCTGGACTTATAGCTGCCATTCGATTTAGTCGATACAAGCCTTTCTTCTCGCTCAGACATGAAAAAAAAAAAAAATCGAGCAATAGTTCAAAGTTATAATATTCAAAGTGGCTGTACTCTTTTTGAAACGGTTCGGAAAGATCGCTTGTTATTCATTATACTTGAAAATTAGTGTACTTTCCGAAAATGAATATCTTGTTTTGCCCCTTTCTGCCCCGAGGTATGAAAAAAGGTGATTTTTCATGATACGTCTGAAGGAGACGCATGGTAGCGTTTGACTACCCAGGGTTCGCAATATAATTTATAGATGTGTCTTATCATTATCAACAATTGAAAAAATGTGTATTCTGCTAAAAATTCACCGCACCTAATTTTTTGAAAATGAATTATCGGAAATAGTGCACTTTATATTCGTAAATGTTGAATTTTCGAACCACCCTAAGTACCAAAATTTTGAGGATTTTAAAAACAAAAAAATAAACATCAAATATGAATTCAGCGTCACAAAATTACTCTAATGTGAAGTTTTTCATCAAATTCGGGCCACTTTTGAGGTTTTATCCGACTTTTGTATGGAAGGTGATCACCGTGTGACGTTTTCTGTAATGTAATCCAAGTCACAACTGAAGTTTTATTGCACGCTACAAGTGCAATCTAGGTTGTATGAGTGGCTATAAAATTACTATAAAGCCTAAATTGTTACTGGGGCAAGGACTATTTAATGATGTAATGATTAAAGTGGATGTCACCCTAAAGGCGGCGCCAGTGAGCACACACTTTTTTATTTCAATATCTCAAAATAGGAAGGTGGGAAAAAAATTGGGAGGACTATCAAATTTATTTGTATTGTAAGAATTATTTTTCCTTAGAAAACCTTACAGAATGATTCTGTTTCACTATCCTGCATCAAACAAAAATTTAAAAATGTATCGTCATGTGTTTTCAAGAAATTTCCATGACCAGTAGTGAAAATTGGTGGGATGGAAAAATTGAGAAGACAATAAAATTGATTTCTATTGAAACAGTTGTTTTTGCTTAGGAAACCTTGCCGGATGATTTTGTTTGCCTATCCTGTATCCATCAGAAGAAGAAACTTTTATTGCCATGTGTTTTCAAAAAATTTGCATGATCACCAGTGGAAATTGGTGGGTTGGAAAAAATGGGAGGACGATCAAATTGATTTTTATAGAAAGAAATATTTTTGTTTACGAAACCTTGCAGAATGATTCCGTTTCCCTATCCTGCATCAAACAAAAATTTAAAAATGTATCGTCATCTGTTTTCAAGAAATTTCCATGATCAGTGGTAGATTGGAAAAATTGGGACGACAATAAAATTGATTTTCATTGAAAGAATTGTTTTTGCCTAGGAAACCTTGCAGGATGTTTCTTTTTCCCTATCCTGCATACATTGGAAGAAGAAAATTTTATCGCCATGTGTTTTCAAGTAATTTCAGTGATTAGTAGTGGAAATTGGTGGGTTGGAAAAAATGGGAGGACGATCAAATTGATTTTTATAGAAAGAATCCTTGCAGAATGATTCTGTTCCCCTATCCTGCATCCATCAGAAGAAGAAAATTTTATTGCCATGTGTTTTCAAGAAATTTCCATGATCAGTAGTGGATATTGGTGGGTTGGAAAAATTGAGAAGACAATAAAATTGATTTCTATTGAAACAATTGTTTTTGCTTAGGAAACCATTCAGGTTGATTTTGTTTGCCAATCCTGTATCCATCAGAAGAAGAAAATTTTGTTGCTATGTGTTTTCAAGAACTTTCCATGATCAGTAGTGGAAATTGGTGGGTTGGAAAAATTGAGAGGACAATAAAATTGATTTCTATTGAAACAATTGTTTTTGCTTAGGAAACCTTTCAGGTTGATTTTGTTCGCCAATCCTGTATCCATCAGAAGAAGAAAATT